>NW_028157491.1:52500-54225 GCF_964263955.1 Coregonus lavaretus
GTAACTGTGGAAGTGGTGGTGCACACACAACACACACACACACACACACACACACACACCCACACACACACACACACACACACACACACACACACACACACACACACACACACACACACACACACACACACACACACACACACACACACACACACACACACACACACACACACACACACACACACACACACACACACACACACACACACACACACACACACACACACACACACACACACACACACACACACACACACACAACACACACACACACACACACACACACACACACACAACACACACACACACACACACACACAACACACACACACACACACAACACACACACACACACACACAACACACACACACACAACACACACACACACACACACACACACACACACACACACACACAACACACACACACACACAACACACACACACACACACACACACACACACACACACACACACACACACACACACACACAAACTATTCCTGTGAGAGGGCTGGCTGATCACAGCTTTGAGCTGCTCCAAAATAAAATCAGAACATCTTGCCACTGTTCTCACTACCTGGCAGCCACGACTCAACTCTCAACACTCTCTTGATGTTCACACACAGATACAGGCCTTTACACAGCTAGGGGTCTATTCACATACATCAAACATGCTGCTTATAATGTCACATCAAGATACAGGCCACTTTAAGCAGTGGGTTATTAATTCACATCCACATCAAAACACACTGTTTATTGTGATAATAGGGTGTTGGACCACAAGGCTGTTCAAATATTGTAACTATTTGTGTTTGTTTTCAAACTGGTTTTATTAAATCATTATCATATGTTTATAGTTATGAAATGATATGAAAGAAAATACAGTGTTCAGAAGAGAGGATATGTTAGCCATAATGCCTGAATATAACTACAGATCCCATCCTGGCAGAATAGAACTACAGATCCCATCCTGTCAGAATAGAACTACAGATCCCATCCTGTCAGAATAGACCTACAGATCCCATCCTGTCAGAATAGAACTACAGATCCCAACCTGTCAGAATAGAACTACAGATCCCATCCTGTCAGAATAGAACTACAGATCCCATCCTGTCAGAATAGAACTACAGATCCCATCCTGTCAGAATAGACCTACAGATGTGTGTTAGTTACACCACAGTCTCTCATCTACAGACAGACTACAGATTTCATCCTGTCAGAATAGAACTACAGATCCCATCCTGTCAGAATAGAACTACAGATCCCATCCTGTCAGAATAGAACTACAGATCCCAACCGGCTACCCCAGTATGCTACTTGACTGTCCCTGCAAGGTCACAAGGAGTAGCAGTATGCACATACTAATTGATGCCTGAGAGAAAGATGCACTCACACACTCTCTCTCTCACACACACACACACCGAACAAACACACACACACACACACACACACACACACACACACACACACACACACACACACACCATAAAGTAGCTAACACACTGACTGATACCTGAGATAATTCAATTCACAGCTATTACATTCTAATCCCGTAGTCACCAATCTTTCTCAGAAAATAGAACTTGATGGGAGGCCAGCCCAGCACCTATCTGCCTGTCTGATTTGCTGCCTGCATTGTTGTGAGATATTAAGCATTTAATGCTGGCTCACATCTTTATGAGCTGCATTAAAGGCTCGCCAATAAACACTGCAGCGAGAGGGA
>NW_028157490.1:0-62500 GCF_964263955.1 Coregonus lavaretus
GACACCAACACACACACTAACGCAAGCACTCTAGACACACATTGTAATGTTGTGGTATTGTGGATTTTATATTGTACAGTTGTAATAGAGTAGTAATGTATTTGTATGATGTAATGTTTAATTTACAGTGTAGGCTGTTATGTTGTGCTGTAACTGTTTTAACCATGTTTGGACCCCAGGAAGAGCTAATGGGGATCCTAATAAATACTAATGATAGCATTAGCAAAAGCTCATTCTGCTGACCACTATTTGAAGTGAATGGCTAAATGCCTCTACGTTGGTTATTTATGATTCCAGTTCGATAGATGTGTTCTATTTTGCTGTAACAGATTTGTTTTAACACAGTAAAGCAGACATCCTACAGTTGTCCTGTTTTCTGATGTTTACCAGGGTTTTTTCTGCAGAACGGAGGACGACTTTGATGACTGGTGTATGCGCATCCGTAAGGTACGTTACACTGTTTCTTCTCTATGCGGTACAAATACTGAGGTTAAAGAAAAAAATCCACCCAAAACCACTCATTCCTTTACTTTACATTTTTAAATAACACTATGTGAGGACAATATGTTTTGTGAACAAATGTTTCATTTTGGCATTATAATAAGGTTGGTAGCAACATGGAAAATCGTTGTGGAAATCTGTTGCAGCTCAAGTCGACTACAAAATCCACAATGCAATGCTCTCTCTATGGGCTGGCTAGCTAGCTAGCAACCGTAGCTACACACAATAATACCAAAGACATTTTACATTTTAGTCATTTAGCAGACGCTCTTATCCAGAGCGACTTACAGTTAGTGAATACATATTTTTTTATACTGGCCCCCCGTGGGAATCGAACCCACAACCCTGGCGTTGCAAACGCCATGCTCTACCAACTGAGCTACATCCCTGCCGGCCATTCCCTCCCCTACCCTGGACGACGCTGGGCCAATTGTGCGCCGCCCATGAGTCTCCCGGTCGCGGCCGGCTGCGACAGAGCCTGGATTCGAACCAGGATCTCTAGTGGCACAGTTAGCACTGCGATGCAGTGCCTTAGACCACTGCGCCACTCAGGAGACAAGACAATATCAGCATGTAAAGTAGCTAGTTAGCTGAAAATCGCCTAAACAAACTACACTGTCAATTTGGTCTACAAGCTCACCATGTTCAACCTGCAGATCGATGTGCCTGGAAAACCTTGCCTATGCTACGTCAATGGGCCGTGCGGTGCATTCTGGCCGATTCTGGGACAAGGAGTGAATGGGAGTCAATTGGGAGCTAGCAAAACATTTTTTTTTTAAAGCACGAATTTCATCAACAAGAAGTACAACATTACAAATCTTTAAATATTGCAAAAAAAATGATCAATGGCTCATTCGAGAGAAGACATTCTGCCGAGTTATGACATCGGCCAGTATTGAAATCTGACATGTTATGATAGACGTTTTCACGATCTTAAAGTCGTATTCCCGATCTTAAAGTCGTATTTCCATTTAACTTCCAGTGTCATGAGAGCGACTTTATCACAGTGCTACGTCATACTGGCCAGATTGACTCTGCACCGGTACCCCCCTGTATATATAGCCTCCCTACTGTTATTTTATTTTACTTCTGCTCTTTTTTTCTCAACACTTTTTTTGTTGTTGTTTTTTTTTTACTTTTTTTTGTTAAAAATAAATGCACTGTTGGTTAAGGGCTTGTAAGTAAGCATTTCACTGTAATGTCTGCACCTGTTGTATTCGGCGCATGTGACCAATTTGATTTGATTTCCGCATGCTTAAACGCCAATAACTCAGATAAACATGAAATGACAGAACATCACTCAGATGCATAAAAACAATATAATATAAAAAAAATGTGTGAACCTTTCCTTTTTAAGAATTCACCTTGACACACAACTGAACTTCTGATCCGTTAGGAGTTAGTCCCTATTCCTCTGGACCCCAGGAAGACTAGTGGTTTCTAAGGCGTCAGCTAACGGGGATCTAAATAAAGAATGTGGTAGTTCTGCTGTGCTTCAGTTAGCCAGGCCCTTCGAGCATTGGGTCCTATGGTGCTGAGTGTACTGACTGTCCTGTCCCCCAGGTGTCCCACACTAGAGGAGGCCTGCCCATGTTTGAGCTAGTAGACCGTCAACCATCACACTTCGCCTCCTCTGTAGACGTGCTCAACCTCACGACTGGTAAATATCAAACACTTCTGTCTACAGTCTCTTGACCTGTGGGGGTTTTCGGGGGAAAGGGATATTGTGATTTATTTCTCTTTACAGATGAGGCTGGGATTCAGTCAGAGGTGCGTTGTGGACATTGCACTACCGACAAAACGCCTTTTAAAGGCAATTTCCCTGACGTTCGCAGAGATCGCATTCACGGTAAAAAAAAAAAAACTGCAGACGTTGGCTCAAGTGGACGTTACATTTAAATGTCGAGAGCTGTGTGCTAAACTACAACTCACCTTTGCTTGAATCCTGAATCTGGATCTGTGATGTGATTTTAATTATGTTGAGGACAAGATAATGTGATCTATCTTTACAGACTATACACGTGTTAAGACATTGATGTGATAATGTTGCTAAATACTAATTTCTCACTCCCTCTCCCCTGTAGATTTCTCAGATAGGTTGGAGCGGTTCTTTGATTCTGAGGATGAAGAGTTTGAGATCCTGTCCCTGTGATGAACAGGAGGAATACGGTTATTTTCCGTCCTGGCAGAACCCCAACGATTATTCTCTGGATCAGAAGGGAAGCCGTTAGGGGACAGGAGATGACTGGTGACATCACTAACCAGCCTGGCACCGATGGTGTAGTGATGTCACGGTCGCCTTCTGAGCAGCCACTTACTGCTCTCTGTGTCCAATGAGGAGACTCCTTGCTAGGAGGTGGTACTAGGTAGCAGGAGCTCAGGACACATTTTTGAGTTTCAGTCCTATGTGCATCTTCACATTGTCTCCATTTAAGTCTTAACACTTTAAATATTTACTTTAAGTCTGAGGTGTCAAACTCATTCCATGGAGGGCCGAGAGTCTGCAGGTTTTTTTGAATTAAGACCTAGACAACCAGGTGAGGGGGAGTTCCTTATTAATTAGTGACCTTAATTCGTCAGTCAAGTACAAGGGTGAAGCGAAAACCCGCAGACGCTCGGCCCTCTGTGGAATGAGTTTGACACGTGCACTTTAAGTGATATGGTGCCTTCCCCTCTCCTAAAAGCTGAATTACCATAACACACTACGGTGTTGTCAGGAACTTGGTTTACTCTGTACACTTGGCTTATGTCACTACCTGGATTAACTGATGTAAATTGTAAACCAAAAAGTGCTTGAGTGTAATTTGCAGACAAAGTAGATTGCTTGTATTATAATCTGTTCATTTAGAGCACCGTTGTCATGTCTAAAAATATATCTGTACAGAACACTGACTCATTTTAAGATTATTTATTTACTCTAACACAAAGAAAGATGAATGGACAGATGGAAATGTTAATGAAAATACAATTTAAAAAGTTACAGCTTGGACATTTCATTTAGTCGTTTTGGGCTGATTTGAAATAGTTGATTATATCGACTGAAATATCACGCGCCAACTTAAATATTGTACAACCTATATTGCATCTTCATATTCAAGTATTTTCCCTTCTCTGACCCCTTCCTCTTCTTCTCTTCTCTTTTCTTCTCTTCTCCTCCTCTTCTTCTCTTCTCTTCTTCTCTCCTCTTCTTCTCTCCTCTTTTTCTCTTCTTCTCTCCTCTTTTTCTCTCTTCTCTCCTCTTCTTCTCTCCTCTTCTTCTCTCCTCTTCTCCACTTCTCTCCTCTTCTTCTCTCCTCTCCTTCTTCTTCTTTTTCAGTGCACAGGCACTGTCAGATGGAATCAAGGCCAGTGTGTGATCTTTCTCTTAAGAGGATAAATTATATCTAGGCTTCCTGCTCCTCAGACACCAGGGTCATGTTAATTAGGCACCAAACCGGAAAAACAGGGAGGGATTACCTAGACTTGTCCAATAAGAAACACTTTATTTTTCTGTTAGTGTGCGATAATGAAAACGACCCGGGTAGCTCACTTCCACGGGTCCTCGATAGGGCTCATTCTCTGCTGCATTGATGGAGTTTTCCACTGTGGCTCTTAACGTCTGTGTGCACATGTTCAATGTTCCTGGGAGAAGAAAGACGTACGACCCTACGGATATCCACTGATCTACAGTAGGACATAATTCAGCCTTTTGCTTGTGCTGTGTTGAATTAAGAAATGGGTGGGTTCATTAGTACACACACTGTAGCAAAACTTGAGGGCTTCTTATTGGACAAGTTCAAATAGTACCACCCCGTTTCGCTTTCGGTTTTAATCCCTTCTATACCTACTGACCACAACCCAAATCTCCCAGAGCCTCTTACCTGCCAGTTGACAGAGGGGGTCCTTCCTCGGCTGTTCAAACTTCTGCTGCGTGGCCTTCTGGAAGACGCTGGTCTCATATCTCTCTGTCCCAAACTGGCCCCCCGCTGGGCCGCCTCGGAGAGGTTGAATCTGAAGGAAATCACCAGGTCTGGCTTGGGCGTCAGGCTTCATACACCCGTCCAGACTCGAACTCTGCAGACAGACTGTAACAGCTGTTGGTTACCACACATCAGTTGAGTTACTTGACTCTTTAGCATAGCCCTGGATCTAACTACAGTAGCACTGTGCTGGTGAACGCCACAGGATACAACATGTGCCGTTATGTAGAACAGAAACGCGCAGGCTTGGCGCTGGTGAAGGCCGCTCCAGAGAAGGTGTGTGTCTATATTAAAGACGTCTTTCAGTGATTTTTGAACTTTTACTGTTGAAAAAGCGATATCCCAAGTATAAATACAGTAAAGTACACACACTAAAGGGTAAAAAATATATTTATTTTTTTGACAATTGCAAACTTCAAGGAGTAGGGCATTCAAGGAGTTGGTCTGATGGGAATCCGTGATGTCATCAGCCTCCCACCTTACTAGAGGAGCAATAGAGAACAAAAGAGGAACGGCCCACTTGTGATGTCATGACATACCTGGACCACCTATTGAGATGTTCCCTTTTGTTAAGGAAATCAGCTGTTAAATGAGGTGAGGAGGAGACTGGAGTAGGACTTTAAGGAACTCACAGGCTTGGCGCTGGTGAAGGCCGCTCCAGAGAAGGCGTGTCTGTCGAGCACCAGACTGATGCACTGCTCAAACTTCTCCCTGAGGATAAAGGAGTAGTCATTATCTCTGTCACATTCACAACATCTAATGACCTTATTACAGGAAGGCAGCTCATCATAACACAATCCATTCTGATGTGATCTTAGCTATTGAATGGTCAATGCCTCTCTGTGTGTGTGTGTGTGTGTGTGTGTGTGTACAGTGCATTCAGAAAGTATTCAGACCCCTTGACTTTTTCCCTTTGTTACGTTACAGCCTTATTCTAAAATTGATTTTAAAAAATTATCATCCTCAGCAATCTGCACACAATACCCCATAATGACAAAGCGAAAACAGGTTTTTAGACATTTCTGCACATAAAAAAAACAACAAAAAAAAAACACCTTACTTACATAAGTATTCAGACCCTTTGCTATGAGACTCGAAATTGAACTCTGGTGCATTCTGTTTCCATTGATCATCCTTGAGATGTTTCTACAACTTGATTGGAGTCTACCTGTGGTAAATTCAAATGATTGGACATGATTTGGAAAGGTACACACCTGTCTATATAAGGTCCTACAGTTGAAAGTGCATGTCAGAGCAGAAACCAAACCATGAGGTCGAAGGAATTGTCCGTAGAGCTCCGAGACAGGATTGCGCTTGCAGTTTGCCAAAAGGCACTTAAAGACTCTCAGACCATGAGAAACAAAATTCTCTGGTCTGATGAAACCAAGATTCAACTCTTTGGCCTAAATGCCAAGCGTCACGTCTGGAGGAAACCTGGCACCATCCCTACGGTGAAGCATGGTGGTGGCAACAACATGCTGTGGGGATGTTTTTCAGCGGCAAGGACTGGGAGACTAGTCGGGATGGAGGCAAAGATGAACAGAGCAAAGTACAGAGAGATCCTTGATGAAAACCTACTCCAGAGTGCTTAGGACCTCAGACTGAGGCGAAGATTCACCTTCCAACAGGACAACGACCCTAAGCACACAGCCAAGACAACGCAGGAGTGGCTTCGGGACAAGTCTCTGAATGTCCTTGAGTGGCCCAGCCAGAGCCCAGACTTGAACCCGATCCAACATCTCTGGAGAGACCTGAAAATAGCTGTGCAGCAACGCTCCCCATCCAACCTGACAGAGCTTGAGAGGATCTGCAGAGAAGAATGGGAGAAACTCACCAAATACAGTGTGCTAAGCTTGTAGCGTCATACCCAAGAAGACTCGAGGCTGTAATCGCTGCCAAAGGTGCTTCAACAAAGTACTGAGTAAAGGGTCTGAATGCTTATGTAAATGTGATATTTCAGTTTATATTTTATTATAAATTAGCACACATTTCTAAAAACCTGTTTTTGATTTGTCATTATGGGGTATTGTGTGTAGATTGATGAGGGGAAAAAACGATTTAATCAATTTTAGAATAAGGCTGTAACCTAACAAAATGTGGAAAAAGACAAGGGGTCTGAATACTTTCTGAAGGCACTGTATATAAAATAGGTATTTGTACCGAACCGTTCGGTACGGGACCTCTGTTCGGTCCGCACTGTGAAACCGAATGAATACATAAAAAAATTAAAACCACTAGGCCTATAAGCTATGCCTACACTGCGTTGTCTCATATGCCAGAAACTAATCATGTACAGTCGTGGTCAAAAGTTTTGAGAATGACACAAATATTAATTTTCACAAAGTCTGCTGCCTCAGTTTTTATGATGGCAATTTGCATATACTCCAGAATGTTATGAAGAGTGATCAGATGAATTGCAATTAATTGCAAAGTCCCTCTTTGCCATGAAAATGAACTTAATCCCCCCAAAAAACATTTCCACTGCATTTCAGCCCTGCCACAAAAGGACCAGCTGACATCATGTAAGTGATTCTCTCGTTAACACAGGTGAGAGTGTTGAGGACAAGGCTGGAGATCACTCTGTCATGCTGATTGAGTTAGAATAACAGACTGGAAGCTTTAAAAGGAGGGTGGTGCTTGAAATCATTGTTCTTCCTCTGTTAACCATGGTTACCTGCAAGGAAACACGTGCCGTCATCATTGCTTTGCACAAAAAGGGCTTCACAGGCAAGGATATTGCTGCTAGTAAGATTGCGCCTAAATCAACCATTTATCGGATCATCAAGAACTTCAAGGAGAGAGGTTCAATTGTTGGGAAGAAGGCTTCAGGACGCCCAAGAAAGTCCAGCAAGCGCCAGGACCGTCTTCTAAAGTTGATTCAGCTGCGGGATCGGGGCACCACCAGTGCAGATCTTGCTCAGGAATGGCAGCAGGCAGGTGTGAGAGCATCTTCACGCACAGTGAGGCAAAGACTTTTGGAGGATGGCCTGGTGTCAAGAAGGGCAGCGAGGAAGCCACTTCTCTCCAGGAAAAACATCAGGGACAGACTGATATTCTGATATTCTGAAAAAGGTACAGGGATTGGACTGCTGAGGACTGGGGTAAAGTCATTTTCGCTGATGAATCCCCTTTCCAATTGTTTGGGGCATCCAGAAAAAAGCTTGTCCGGAGAAGACCAGGTGAGCGCTACCATCAGTCCTGTGTCATGCCAACAGTAAAGCATCCTGAGACCATTCATGTGTGGGGTTGCTTCTCAGCCAAGGGAGTGGGCTCACTCACAATTTTGCCTAAGAACACAGCCATGAATAAAGAATGGTACCAACACATCCTCTGAGAGCAACTTCTCCCAACCATCCAAGAACAGTTTGGTGACGAACAATGCCTTTTCCAGCATGATGGAGCACCTTGCCATAAGGCAAAAGTGATAACTAAGTGGCTCGGGGAACAAAACATCGACATTTTGGGTCCATGGCCAGGAAACTCCCCAGACCTTAATCCCATTGAGAACTTGTGGTCAATCCTCAAGAGTCGGGTGGACAAACAAAAACCCACAAATTCTGACAAACTCCAAGCATTTTCTGAGACATGTTCACAACATTATAGCATAGGCCTATACAATGTCTGAGCCATGTTCATAACATTATAGCATAGGCCTATACAATGTCTGAGACACGTTCACAACATTATAGCATAGGCCTATACAATGTCTGAGACACGTTCACAACATTATAGCATAGGCCTATACAATATCTGAGACATGTTCACAACATTATAGCATAGGCCTATACAATGTCTGAGCCATGTTCACAACATTATAGCATAGGCCTATACAATGTCTGAGCCATGTTTACATATTGATTACACACGCATATTGCTCTTTATTCTAGTGTTGAGTAATCGTGTGTTTTCATTTAAGAAAATACAAAGTGTTGTTATTCCTGATTCTGCTGTCATTAGGCATTTATATGACTCCTGATCATTTATGGAATCAGGAATACCAACACTATGTATTGTATTAAAGGTGCACTATACAGAAATCGCTCCTTGTTGCTAAAATGGGAGACCTGGCTGCCTGTCAGGCATTGTTCAGGGCTTAAATACCCCACTGCATTAGCTCAAGGTAAGGGACATTTAGCTTGCTAACATTCTAACTTATAAACTGACAATGAGCTCCAAACACAAATGAAACATGATTTTAGCATGTTAGCATGAAATGAACCATCCCTTAGTGTAGCAATCAACAAAAACGTATGGGCTGATCCACCGTGGGCTCTGCCACCTCAGCCATACAATATATCATCAATACGTCCACTCCTATTTATAGAGTATATTTTGTGATCTCGACAAAACAACTTTTGTTATGTCGTGATCATGAGATAAATAAGTTGTGATCGATATTTCCTGGTTGCTAAAATTCTAATAGTTCGGCTAATTTCAGTTTATGTGACAAAACAAGCAAGTATAGTGTAGAGAATCACTGTAGCATCTAAACCGCTGTGAAATATATTTTCCATAACAGAAATATAGTATTTTCAGGTCTTTGAGCTACAAAACCGAAAGTAAAAGAGGAAAAATCGAAAGGGGAAGCATAGAAATAGAACACATAGAACAGAACCATGGCTTCTTAGACTTCCTTTCAATGAGAATGACAGATCTATAACTCACATTTCTATGTGAATTTGGTCAGGTCGCCCATAAAGTTACATATTGCAGCTTTAATAAAAACGGTTTATTGAATTTGTTGCTCAACTCGGCACGAAATTGCACGTGCCAATTGAATCACAGCGTACTTTAATTAAAAGTATGAATTTTAGCACCCCACGGTAGGACAGCAGAGGTAGCTAAGCGTTTTTCAGAATTTACATTTTTACAAGTATGGACTTATGGCGATTCACTGTTGTTGCTAGCAAACTGCGTGACCAGTAAAAAATCAACTCCGACCTCAAACGGCAAAAGTAATAGTTAAAGGGATATTTCATGTTTTTAGCATGTTAGACCTCATTTTCCACTTACTTGTAGTGTTGAAGCATCATCCAGACAGTTGTTTTGGTCAGAGTTCCATTCCTGAGATGTCTTTGGCTGGCTTAGTTGCTGGCATGAGTCATATAGTGGTAGTGGCCGGAAATGTGCTTCAAAGCTTCTCTACATAAAATCCTAAAGAGGATTATGTTTTCAGGGGGCCTGTAGAAAAAGCTCCGGAGTAGGAGTGTCATCTCTCGCTTGTCAACAGAGCGCGTGCCTACACATACAGAAATACAGATAAGGAAAACAAGGAATGTCCCTAGCTAGGACAGGGATATGGATAGACTAGATGTCCCTAGCTAGGACAGGGATAAGGATAGCCTAGATGTCCCTAGCTAGGACAGGGATAAGGATAGACTAGATGTCCCTAGCTAGGACAGGGATAAGGATAGCCTAGATGTCCCTAGCTAGGACAGGGATAAGGATAGCCTAGATGTCCCTAGATAGGACAGGGATAAGGATAGCCTAGATGTCCCTAGCTAGTACAGGGATGAGGATAGACTAGATGTCCCTAGATAGGACAGGGATAAGGATAGACTAGATGTCCCTAGCTAGGACAGGGATAAGGATAGACTAGATGTCCCTAGCTAGGACAGGGATAAGGATAGCCTAGATGTCCCTAGCTAGGACAGGGATAAGGATAGCCTAGATGTCCCTAGCTAGGACAGGGATAAGGATAGCCTAGATGTCCCTAGCTAGGACAGGGATAAGGATAGACTAGATGTCCCTAGCTAGGACAGGGATAAGGATAGACTAGATGTCCCTAGCTAGGACAGGGATAAGGATAGCCTAGATGTCCCTAGCTAGTACAGGGATGAGGATAGACTAGATGTCCCTAGCTAGGACAGGGATAAGGATACGGATAGCCTAGAGGTACCTAGATAGGACAGGGATAAGGATAGACTAGATGTCCCTAGCTAGGACAGGGATACGGATAGCCTAGATGTCCCTAGCTAGTACAGGGATAAGGATAGCCTAGATGTCCCTTGCTAGGAAAGGGATAAGGATAGCCTAGATGTCCCTAGCTAGGACAGGGATAAGGATAGACTAGATGTCCCTAGCTAGGACAGGGATAAGGATAGACTAGATGTCCCTAGCTAGGACAGGGATAAGGATAGACTAGATGTCCCTAGCTAGGACAGGGATAAGGATAGCCTAGATGTCCCTAGATAGGACAGGGATAAGGATAAGGATAGCCTAGATGTCACTAGCTAGGACAGGGATACGGATAAGGATAGTCTAGATGTCACTAGATAGGACAGGGATAAGGATAAGGATAGTCTAGATGTCACTAGCTAGGACAGGGATAAGGATAGCCTAGATGTCACTAGATAGGACAGGGATAAGGATAAGGATAGCCTAGATGTCACTAGCTAGGACAGGGATAACGATAGTCTAGATGTCAAAGAAGTTACATAGGTAGTTGGATTGACAAAGTAGTAGGTTTTACATGTTCATTTATTTATTCACAAGTGTATTTTTATATTAGTTGTGTATTTTACTTTTAGAACCTTTATTACAAATTGATTGTCTACAACAGGGGTTCCCAAACTCTTTCCACTCGGGGTCCCCCCTTCCAGCATTGGGGAACATCCCACGCCAGCACGTGCCACTATTTCTATGGGCGCAAGCACTGTTCATGACACAAACTGTTCCCACCCCTCTGGTTGGTGGAGACTGTCCATGACCCAAACTGTTCCCACCCCTCTGGTTGGTGGAGACTGTCCATGACCCAAACTGTTCCCACCCCTCTGGTTGGTGGAGACTGTCCATGACCCAAACTGTTCCCACCCCTCTGGTTGGTGGAGACTGTCCATGACCCAAACTGTTCCCACCCCTCTGGTTGGTGGAGACTGTCCATGACCCAAACTGTTCCCACCCCTCTGGTTGGTGGAGACTGTCCATGACCCAAACTGTTCCCACCCCTCTGGTTGGTGGAGACTGTCCATGACCCAAACTGTTCCCACCCCTCTGGTTGGTGGAGACTGTCCATGACCCAAACTGTTCCCACCCCTCTGGTTGGTGGAGACTGTCCATGACCCAAACTGTTCCCACCCCTCTGGTTGGTGGAGACTGTCCATGACCCAAACTGTTCCCACCCCTCTGGTTGGTGGAGACTGTCCATGACCCAAACTGTTCCCACCCCTCTGGTTGGTGGAGACTGTCCATGACCCAAACTGTTCCCACCCCTCTGGTTGGTGGAGACTGTCCATGACCCAAACTGTTCACACCCCTCTGGTTGGTGGAGATCATGTTCCCACCCCTCTGGTTGGTGGAGATCATGTTCACACCCCTCTGGTTGGTGGAGATCATGTTCCCACCCCTCTGGTTGGTGGAGATCATGTTCACACCCCTCTGGTTGGTGGAGATCATGTTCCCACCCCTCTGGTTGGTGGAGATCATGTTCACACCCCTCTGGTTGGTGGAGATCATGTCCACACCCCTCTGGTTGGTGGAGATCATGTTCCCACCCCTCTGGTTGGTGGAGATCATGTTCACACCCCTCTGGTTGGTGGAGATCATGTTCCCACCCCTCTGGTTGGTGGAGATCATGTTCACACCCCTCTGGTTGGTGGAGATCATGTTCCCACCCCTCTGGTTGGTGGAGATCATGTTCCCACCCCTCTGGTTGGTGGAAGGAATGTTGCATGTTTAAAGCTCATTTCCTGCAATTCTACACATTTTGTCATGGGGTGCAAATAACATTTTGCCGTTTTTAAAGCAAATGTTCTTGCAATTCTATACATTTAGCCATCTCTAATGTGTATTCATGTGATATTTGAGTGACTAAAAATATTACAACAATAACTATGGCCTAAACAAATAAAAAAAAACAAAAAAAAAACGTTAGCTGCCATGGGCTAGTTGATCTGGACATTTCTGTAAATAGCTCTCTAAGGTCTGCAATGACTAACATGAGAAGAGGAACTGATGATGCTCTACCCAATTCCGAAATTGCACCTTGTGCATTCTACTATTACAACTTTAAAAGAGGAAGTTTAAAGCCGGACTGAGGGGGGACGAGAGATTCAAGGAGTCTGAGGATTTGCAAGAATGTATAAAGACTGAACAAGTAATGACACAAAGTCTTATTACACAACATGTATATGGCTATACCCATGTAAATACAAGGTGTATAACTGGCTATTAGTATCTGAACAACAAAGTAAAGACAACACTGTGGAAGTATATGTTTTAGACCAATGGTTCCCAAACTGTGGGTGGCCCCCCCCCCCGCCCCCCCTTCTTCTTCTTTAAAATAAAATGTAAAATGACAGAATAGTATTAAAGCTTTGGAAGACAAGCGACAAAAATGTATTCAAACATTGAAAGCGTTAAGAATATTGCATTTATTTTTTATTCAATGAAAGGAAAACCCACAATCACATAACATATACACTGCTCAAAAAAATAAAGGGAACACTAAAATAACACATCCTAGATCTGAATGAATGAAATAATCTCATTAAATACTTTTTTCTTTACATAGTTGAATGTGCTGACAACAAAATCACACAAAAATTATCAATGGAAATCAAATGTATCAACCCATGGAGGTCTGGATTTGGAGTCACCCTCAAAATTAAAGTGGAAAACCACACTACAGGCTGATCCAACTTTGATGTAATGTCCTTAAAACAAGTCAAAATGAGGCTCAGTAGTGTGTGTGGCCTCCACGTGCCTGTATGACCTCCCTACAATGCCTGGGCATGCTCCTGATGAGGTGGTGGATGGTCTCCTGAGGGATCTCCTCCCAGACCTGGACTAAAGCATCCGCCAACTCCTGGACAGTCTGTGGTGCAACATGGCGTTGGTGGATGGAGCGAGACATGATGTCCCAGATGTGCTCAATTGGATTCAGGTCTGGGGAACGGGCGGGCCAGTCCATAGCATCAATGCCTTCCTCTTGCAGGAACTGCTGACACACTCCAGCCACATGAGGTCTAGCATTGTCTTGCATTAGGAGGAACCCAGGGCCAACCGCACCAGCATATGGTCTCACAAGGGGTCTGAGAATCTCATCTCGGTACCTAATGGCAGTCAGGCTACCTCTGGCGAGCACATGGAGGGCTGTGCGGCCCCCCAAAGAAATGCCACCCCACACCATGACTGACCCACCGCCAAACTGGTCATGCTGGAGGACGTTCTGCAGGCAGCAGAACGTTCTCCACGGCGTCTCCAGACTGTCACGTCTGTCACGTGCTCAGTGTGAACCTGCTTTCATCTGTGAAGAGCACAGGGCGCCAGTGGCGAATTTACCAATCTTGGTGTTCTCTGGCAAATGCCAAACGTCCTGCACGGTGTTGGGCTGTAAGCACAACCCCGACCTGTGGACGTCGGGCCCTCATACCACCCTCATGGAGTCTGTTTCTGACCGTTTGAGCAGACACATGCACATTTGTGGCCTGCTGGAGGTCATTTTGCAGGGCTCTGGCAGTGCTCCTCCTGCTCCTCCTTGCACAAAGGCAGAGGTAGCAGTCCTGCTGCTGAGTTGTTGCCCTCCTACGGCCTCCTCCACGTCTCCTGATGTACTGGCCTGTCTCCTGGTAGCGCCTCCATGCTCTGGACACTACGCTGACAGACACAGCAAACCTTCTTGCCACAGCTCGCATTGATGTGCCATCCTGGATGAGCTGCACTACCTCAGCCACTTGTGTGGGTTGTAGACTCCGTCTCAGGCTACCACTAGAGTGAAAGCACCGCCAGCATTCAAAAGTGACAGGTCACCACCTGCAAAACCAGTCCTTTATTGGGGGTGTCTTGCTAATTGCCTATAATTTCCACCTGTTGTCTATTCCATTTGCACAACAGCATGTGAAATGTATTGTCAATCAGTGTTGCTTCCTAAGTGGACAGTTTGATTTCACAGAAGTGTGATTGACTTGGAGTTACATTGTGTTGTTTAAGTGTTCCCTTTATTTTTTTTGAGCAGTGTATTTTATTAGAAGTTTACACAACACTTGAGTCAGAGGTAACAAACAAACCCATAATGTTTTTGTTTTTTTTCAGTTTAATTTTTTCTTCTTCAGATTCAACATATCCATTACATTTTTCTTCCCTGATATCAAAGCTGACTTAAACTGACTTTCAGACTCCATGTTATAATTTGGTCTTATGGCAGTATCTGAGAGCATCTCTCAGGGCCTCCAGCACCATGTCAACACTTGTCTTGCTGCTGTTACATCCCATGAGTCCCACACGCAGCACCTGAGGAGAGAGACAGACAGGTCAGTGAGCCGGGTTTGCACATAGGAGAAGGCATGGTTGAGCCCACACTACCAACGTGAGTGTTGCCTTCCTGTTATTGCAGCATTAGACTATGGCTGTTATCATTAGCGAAGAGGGCTAATGACCGCGATCGTAGCTACTTAACCCAAACGTTCCCCTGCATAAGTGGGGCTGCCTGCTATGACTGTTAACTCATCTAAAACTAAGAAGCAGCAGTAGTCCACTCTGTGTCCTGGCTTAGACAGCCTCAGCCCACCAACTCAGTGGTTCTCAACCTTTTTTTTTGGCTACTGTACCACCAAGTACATTTTGCTCTGCCCAGGAGTACCCTTGAAGTAACTCACCTGGCCAACGGATGGTCCCAGTCCTCCAGAGATCTCTAGGTTGTGGTTCTTCATGGTGTAGCTGGTGATCTCCTTCCAGTCATACCCAGGGGGTGCTACTATAGTGGTGACTGTAGGTAACCTGGCGTTCTGGCAAATGGAACCATCAATGGAAAGAGGAGGGTTTTAAGGTGTCTGAGTGTTGTGTTTTACATTAAAACATGTTGTTGTCTTCAATATATTACGGCACAGAAAAAAAAAGTTTATAATGTATGTGTTAGTTAAAGATCGAAATGATTTAATGTGTTTTTTGCATTTGTACTTTATATAGACTAGGCCTACAGTAAATAGTTGACAGTAAATCGTTCTGAGGCCTTTTGATACTGACCTTGTCTTTCACAAACAGTTTGAGGCCCATGTTCTCTAGTCCTTCGTGGAAGTATTCTGCTACCTCCTTGTGTCTTTGCCAGGAGTTCTCCAGACCCTGGGACAGAGTAGAGCCACAGTGAGTCGTTTCATCGTCACCAACACAACTACCGTGTGCTATGCTGCTATGACATATTCCTGTTTTCAATTATCTTAAATCTCAGAGAGAGAGAGAGGTGTAAGATCAGTGGATGATTTAACACGTATCAGAGGGCTATGATATATATTTATCCCCGTTAATTATTGTATTAATCTATAAGATGTAACACTATCTTATAGAGAGGGTGAATGGCATCATGATTTAGGAAGCAGACTATAGTCACCTGTTCAGCGAGGATAGCCAGACTCTCCCGGAGAGAATAGAAGGCAGACACAGGCACAGTGTGGTGGTATCTGCACACAGGAACAACAGGTCAGACTAAGTACTGTCACTAAAGATAAATACTGCTTTACTTACACTCTAAGCAGCGATCCCTTGACATTCTGTCACGATCGTCGACTGAAGACACGGACCAAGGCGCAGCGTGATAAGCGTACATTTTATTTCGTACACAACACGAAACCAAAACAACAAACAAACGATACGTGAAGTCCTAGGTTATACTAAACAAACCTTTCGGATCCCACAAGATCCCACACAGACTGGTGCCAAACGGCTGTCTTAGTATGGTCCCCAATCAGAGACAACGAACTACAGCTGCCTCTGATTGGGAACCACCCTGGCCAACATAGATCTACATGATCTAGAAACTCAAACATCGAAAACTAAACATAGAAACTAAACACCCTGGCTCAACATTTAAGAGTCCCCAGAGCAAGGGCGTGACAGTACCCCCCCCCCCAAAGGCGCGGACTGCGACCGCGCCACACAAACACAAGAGGGTAGGGGCCGGGTGGGCATTCCGCCTCGGAGGCGGATCCGGCTCCGGGCGTGACCACCACTCTCTCTCCACCCCCCCGTTGTGCCCTTGGTCTGGTCCTGCTGGCCGGAGCTGGACTGGACACCGGTGGAACGGATTGCTCTTGCTCCGGAGTGGAGCGGCTGACCGGTGGAACAGGCACAGGCCGTGCCGGACTGACGACGCGCACCACTGGCTTGGTGCGGGGAGCAGGAACGGGCCGGACCGGGCTGACGACGCGCACCACTGGCTTGGTGCGGGGAGCAGGAACAGGCCGGACCGGGCTGGCGACGCGCACCACTGGCTTGGTGCGGGGAGCAGGAACGGGCTGACGACGCGCACCACTGGCTTGGTGCGAGGGGCAGAAACAGGCCGGACCGGGCTGGCGACGCGCACCACTGGCTTGGTGCGGGGAGCAGGGACAGGCCGGACCGGGCTGGCGACGCGCACCACATGCTTGGTGCGGGGAGCAGGAACAGGCCGGACCGGGCTGGCGACGCGCACCACAGGCTTGGTGCGGGGAGCAGGAACAGGCCGGATCGGGCTGGCGACGCGCACCACTGGCTTGGTGCGGGGAGCAGGAACAGGCCGGACCGGGCTGGCGACGCGCACCACTATGCTTGATGCGGCGAGCAGGAACAGGCCGGACCGGGCTGGCGACGCGCACCACAGGCTTGGTGCGAGGGACAGGAACAGGCCGGACTGGGCTGGCGCCGCGCACCACTGGCTTGGTGCGAGGGACAGGAGCAGGCCGGGCTAGACTGGGAACACGCACCACTGGCTTGGTGCGGGGAGCCGGAACGGGCCGGGGCGGACTGTGGAGGCGGACTGGAGGTCTGGAGCGGAGAGCTGACACAACCCGTCCTGGCTGAATGCCTATTTCCACACAATATGTGTGAGGCATCAGCACAGGACGTACAGGGCTGTGCACTCGTACTGGCGCTACAGCACGTGGCACTGGCGCAGGATATACGGGACCGAGGAGGGGTACTGGAGGCCACGAGCGTTGAGCCGGCACACCCCGTCCTGGCTGCATGCCCACCTTAGCACGACACGTGCGTGGTGCTAGCACAGGACGTACAGGACTGTGCCGGAACACTCGCGGCACAGTACGTGGCTCCGCATAACACGGAGCCTGCCCAGTCTCACGCTTCCTAGCCTGAGTATGGGGAGTTGGCTCTGCTCTAACTCTAGGCTCCGCCAACCAACCTTTTAGCCCCCACCTTCTTGGGGCTGTCTCTCGGGCTTCCTCCTTGGCCGGTACCCTCTGCGTTGCCGCTGCTCCTCTCTGTAGCGCGCCTCCACAGTCTCCTCCCAAGGACGGCGATCCATTCCGGCCTGAATCTCTTCCCAAGTCCAGGATCCCTTCCCGTCCAGGATCTCCTCCCAAGTCCAGGCTGTCTGTTCCTGGACACGCTGCTTGGTCCTCTTAAGGTGGGATCTTCTGTCACGATCGTCGACTGAAGACACGGACCAAGGCGCAGCGTGATAAGCGTACATTTTATTTCGTACACAACACGAAACCAAAACAACAAACAAACGATACGTGAAGTCCTAGGTTATACTAAACAAACCTTTCGGAACAAGATCCCACACAGACTGGTGCCAAACGGCTGCCTAAGTATGGTCCCCAATCAGAGACAATGAACTACAGCTGCCTCTGATTGGGAACCACCCTGGTCAACATAGATCTACATGATCTAGAAACTCAAACATCGAAAACTAAACATAGAAACTAAACACCCTGGCTCAACATTTAAGAGTCCCCAGAGCTAGGGCGTGACACATTCACAGATTCATCGTCTCAAACTGTTAAACTGTGTTTTTGTTAAGGTAGATCAAACTGTTAAACTGTGTTTTTGTTAAGGTAGATCAAACTGTTAAACTGTGTTTTTGTTAAGGTAGATCAAACTCTTAAACTGTGTTTTTGTTCATGTAGATCAAACTGTTAAACTGTGTTTTGTTAAGGTAGATCAAACTGTTAAACTGTGTTTTCGTTAAGGTAGATCAAACTGTTAAACTGTGTTTTTGTTAAGGTAGATCATGTTATAGAACGTGGTGTTAGATTATGTGTTGGCGTTACACGGTTCTGATGTAATGCATTATGGGTGTCTCACATTCTATCAGGTTTGCCATCACACCCCCAGTAGTTTGCCAGCCAGGTCATGTCCAGGAAGAACGACACCGGCTTTGTTTTCCGATTGAATACTTTCTGACTGGATAGAAGTAGAAAAAGGACAAGTGTTCTTAGAAAACAAGTCATTTATAAGTCATGACTGTTTAATTACCATTTTAACATGCAGTTGCTTAGTAAATATCAGGTCATTTTTTTGTAGCATTAAAAAGTGCGACCAACATGTCATGTTTTTTACATTTCTAAACGTTACAGATTAGAACACCTTCCTCACCAAGCTCTTTCACTGAAGGAGATGGGGGCGGTCCCTGGAGGGGCGTTCAGGACCTTCTGTGAGCCAGTGTACAGGATGTCGATACCTGAGGAAAACACAAGGAACCAACATTAACTTGACTAGGTAAGTTTCAACCTGAAATCTGTAAGCTCTTATTGGCAGTACAATTCATTAAACTAGTTGTAATGCTATTTTCACATGGCTAAATAATAGGTATGTAGCAAAGTTATATGCAGGGTTTTGGTGCATCTCAATAGTCCAAAATAGCTTCATAATAAGCATCAACATAAGAATACAGAGGCAAGCTTCCCCCCAGGGTCTTACAGGGATGTAGCTCAGTTGGTAGAGCATGGCGTTTGCAACGCCAGGGTTGTGGGTTCGATTCCCACAGGGGGTATGAAAAAATAAAATAATGTATGCACTCACTAACTGTAAGTCGCTCTGGATAAGAGCGTCTGCTAAATGACTAAAATGTAAATGTCTTTAACTAGTTTTCTCCCAGGGTCTTTAACTAGTTTTCCCCCCAGGGTCTTTAACTAACTTTCCCCCCAGGGTCTTTAACTAACTTTCCCCCCAGGGTCTTTAACTAACTTTCCCCCCAGGGTCTTTAACTAACTTTCCCCCCAGGGTCTTTAACTAACTTTCCCCCCAGGGTATTTAACTAACTTTCCCCCCAGGGTCTTTAACTAACTTTCCCCCCAGGGTCTTTGACTAACTTTCCCCCCAGGGTCTTTAACTATGTTTCCCCCCAGGGTCTTTAACTAACTTTCCCCCCAGGGTCTTTGACTAACTTTCCCCCCAGGGTCTTTAACTAACTTTCCCTCCAGGGTCTTTAACTAACTTTCCCCCCAGGGTCTTTGACTAGGTGGTCTTGATAAACCTGTCTTTGTATCCTTGAGCAACTGGTGTCTCTGTAACAGTGATGTGCTCTTTGCTCATCCCTCTCAACAGAAACTCAGTTATACCTGCATGGTCCCTGTACTATATGCTACAGGGTCACTACAACACCATACCTTGTTTGTCCATGTAAAGTGGTGCACCTCCCATTGAAGCCACACAGTCAACAAGAAACAGACAGTTGTGCCTTGCAGAAAGAAAAGAGTGGCGTTACTTTATGCAAATGATTCACTGGTACTGTATATTGTCTGTTGGTTTTTTTATAACACTGAATAGCTGAAGAGTTGGATAGGGGCGCTTACTTGTGACAAATGTCTCCAATTCCATCTAGTGGATGAACTACTCCTGTGGAGGATTCTCCATGGGTTAGGAAGAACAGTACAGGCTTGTGTTTGGCCAGGGCCTGGGGTGAAACAGTGACATGACAGATCAGAAATAGCAGTCTTGATGCACAGAAAGAGATGGGCCCTGGTCAAAAGTAGTCCACTACATAGGGAATATGGTGTCATTTGGGACGCACACATGGTCTATCAGATAGCAGCAATTTGGTATATCTATACCTATAGATGAAGGTTAGGGTATGAGTATCTATACCTATAGATGAAGGTTAGGGTATGAGTATCTGTACCTATAGATGAAGGTTAGGGTATGAGTATCTGTACCTATAGATGAAGGTTAGGGTATGAGTACCTATAGATGAAGGTTAGGGTATGAGTATCTATACCTATAGATGAAGTTTAGGGTATGAGTATCTGTACCTATAGATGAAGGTTAGAGTATGAACGTCTATACCTATAGATGAAGGTTAGGGTATGAGTATCTATACCTATAGATGAAGGTTAGGGTATGAGTATCTATACCTATAGATGAAGTTTAGGGTATGAGTATCTGTACCTATAGATGAAGGTTAGAGTATGAACGTCTATACCTATAGATGAAGGTTAGGGTATGAGTATCTATACCTATAGATGAAGGTTAGGGTATGAGTACCTATAGATGAAGGTTAGGGTATGAGTATCTGTACCTATAGATGGAGGTTAGGGTATTTACATTTACGTCATTTAGCAGACGCTCTTATACAGAGCGACTTACAGTTAGTGAATACATATTTTTTATATACTGGCCCCCCTTGGGAATCGAACCCACAACCCTGGCGTTGCAAACACCATGCTCTATCAACTGAGCTACATCCCTGCCGGCCATTCCCTCCCCTACCCTGGACGACGCTGGGCCAATTGTGCGCCGCCCATGAGTCTCCCGGTCGCAACAGAGCCTGGATTCGAACCAGGATCTCTAGTGGCACAGTGCCTTAGACCACTGCGCCACTCAGGAGTATAACTATGAGTATCTATACCTATAGATGAAGGTTAGGGTATGAGCAGATCAAATGAGATGTGTGTCATTACCTGATCAATCTCTTCACTGGTGAAATACCCCCCCGCAGATGTCACAATGGAATTAACTCTGGCACCTGTTGGGTTGATGATAAATGTATTATGTAAATCACAAAATTGTCAATTCAAAGGGAACTTCCCCGGTGGGCAAAGCTACTGTATTTGAAACGAGGTCTTTACAACCAGGTTTGCCCGCTGGTTCATATTTGTGTCACAGGCATAGGCATGTACAGTGAATGGTGTGAAATTGCTAGCTAGTTAGCTGTGCACGCTAGTAGCGTTTCAGTGGGTGACGTCACTCGCTCTGAGACCTTGAAGTAGTTGTTTCCCTTGCTCTGCTAAGGCTGTGGCTTTTGCGGAGCGATGGGTAACAATGTTTCGTGGGAAGGCAGTTGTTGAAATGTTCAGAGGGTCCCTGGTTCGAGCCCAGGTTAGGGTAAGGAGAGGGACAGAAGCAATGGTTGCCCAATGACACCCTATTCACTATATAGTGCACTACTTTTGACCAGGGCCCTATGGGTCTCTATAAAGGGAATAGGGTAGTATTTGGAACGCGTCCCATAACAATCAAGTACCCATCCTCTCTGCCATCTCCGCTGCCCGTTCTCCCCAGATCCCATTGACTGCAGTGAGAACCCCTTCCCCTGGCTCGACGGCGTTGAAGATGGCACACTCCATGGCCGTGTGTCCCGTGCCACTCACGGCTATCGTCATGTTGTTCTGGGTCTGGAAGGCGTACTGGATCCCGCTCTTGATGTCGCTCATTATCTGGAAACAAACGCAGTACAGTAAAGAGATGATTAATGGGACCAAGAGTCTGTCGGGCAAGGCACTGAGTATTAGGATGTGTACTGTATGCATTATATCTAGCGTGTAATGTACAGTCTATTTTGTACACAGCAGTACTGTGTGTATAAGACAATTTCCCCCTCGAGACGTTAAAGTTCATCCTATCCTATCCTACATCTCATACAATGATTAGGCACGTTTGTCTCAACACTGTAATAGGTAGATGGGTAGTACCAACAGAACTACACACACACACATGGCTTTACAAAGCAGAGCCGCCTCTTCCTATACGCAGACGGCACGCTGCACTTAGGGCCCCGCAGCCACTAGGGGGCCCCACGACCCAAATGTGCTATTTATATTTTTTTGAACTCAGTCAGGGTCTCAACTTACTGTTGAAAGTTAGAAAAGTAAAAAACACAAGTTGCAATTTCGAAATTTGGAAGTGCATCAGAAGTATTCAACTTGTTACGTCAGTCACTCAATGAACCCATGTCAGCTAGTATGTTTTTTGATTGCTAGGTAAGGTATCTATCTAGACCTTGTAGGCCTAATCATCACCATGCTGACTGGGCACGCAGGGCATGTGTTCAAGGGCCCTGACCTCCAGGGGGCCCCCATTGATTTTGGTAGTCATTCTCAAACAGATATCATATGAACATGGCATAACATGGGCGGCAGTTAGCTTAGTGGGTAAGAGCGTTGTGCCAGTAACCGAAAGGTCGCTGGTTCTAATCCCCGAGCCGACTAGGTGAAAAATCTGTTGATGTACCCTTAAGCAAGGCACTTAACACTAATTGCTCCTGTAAGTCGCTCTGGATAAGAGTGTCTGCTAAATGACAAAAAATAAATAATAATAATAAGTAATGGCAAAATGTGAAGAATTGCAGGAGATGTACTTTACACTAACCAGGTTTCCATCCAATGACAGGCCTTATGGAATCAGCAAATTTGTCGGTAAACTTTCCAAATGTAGTTTATTAGGCTAGATGTGATAACTTATGATGAAAGTGCACAGTGATGAGCTTGATGCGCCTTTCCAATAAATATCGAGAGTTACTTTGGTGACATGATGATCGATCCTTGGCTGCCGTTTGACAAATACAAATAATCTGTCTCTCATCCATAATAATTACATTTACATTTTAGTCATTTAGCAGACGCTCTTATCCAGAGCGACTTACAGTTAGCGCATACATTATTTTATCGAACCCACAACCCTGGCGTTGCAAACGCCATGCTCTACCAACTGAGCTACATCCCCTGCCGGCCATTCCCTCCCCTACCCTGGACGACGCTGGGCCAATTGTGCGCCGCCCCATGGGTCTCCCGGTCGCGGCCGGCTACGACAGAGCCTGGATTCGAACCAGGATCTCTAGTGGCACAGCTAGCACTGCGATGCAGTGCCTTAGACCACTGCGCCACTCGGGAGAGAGTGGTAACCTACCCACATTGTATCGGCACGCTGTTTGCTAGAGCGTGCATGCCAAGACCAGAGTAGGCACAATTGCTATTTAACAAATAAAAATGGTGGCAAAACCATCAGTAGAGTTGAAAATGCGATGGAAACCCATTTCAGTTTTTATTTTTTATTTCGGTACATGGGAATTTAACCGCAAAATGTATTTTTATGTACAGTACGTCATCACCCACAGCCTTTTATCTGCAACAAGTCAATTTGATGGAAACATCTCAGGTGGGAAAATGTGCATATTGTTTTTTATGCACATTTTAAGAATCTTCGCATGAAAATCTGTCCCCAATTGGATGGAAACCTAGCTAGTGCCAAAAAAACGTATTTACTGCCAAAAACGTTTTGCCCGCAAGGTGGGGGGCCCCCAACCAAATCTCGCTTAGGACCCCCAAAAAGGCTGGTTCACAGATACTTGGCTAATCTGGGCGGCAGGTAGCTTAGTGGTTAAGAGCGTTGTGCCAGTAACCGAAAGGTCGCTGGTTCTAATCCCCGAGCCGACTAGGTGAAAAATCTGTCGATGTGCCCTTGAGCAAGGCACTTAACCCTAATTGCTCATGTAAGTCGCTCTGGATAAGAGCGTCTGCTAAATGACTAAAATGTAAAATGTAAAATGTAATCTTGAAATGTTCATAAAACACATTTGCTTGGGAGATCCCTATCTAAACTACTTGTTAATGCATAAGAAAGACACAAGCAGCTAAACCAAAACAGACAAAATGGTTAGGGTATAATATCACAAGCCTTATCTAAAATATCAAATAATTATGCGTCGAATTCAACCATTAGGCATACACATAAATCCTGCATAAAAGTACATTTTGTGCACGGTTATCTTAGTTGAGATTGTTTGCTCATAACCAAACTTTGTAGACATACCTCGAGCATTTCTGGATGCATGTGACCGATGATGGGCTCGGCCCCCGCCGCTAAGATCCGAGCAGGAACATTGGACGGTCCGGGTCCAAACATGTGTCGCTGCGGAGCCACAAAGGTTTTCTGGAGACATTTTGGTGGCGGGACGGAGAGGGACGACATGGCAGTAGCTGGGCTGTTGGCCGTGTGGATATGAGAAAATGCACCGGCTGGACTCCGACTCTGTAAGCAGCCTGTCAGACGCACACCTCTCATTTGACGAAAGAGGCCTTTAAACCCCTCCCACTTCTATGTTTGGTTTGCATACTGTTTTCATTGTGAGAATTTCGTTCGAGCAAACCTTTCGTTGTTCACTCCTGAATTTTTTTTTTATCAGATTGCATAAAACCACAAACATATTGCCCATTTATTACACACTATTTACAGGTCACATGTTTGTTTCGTTAATTTACTCACACCGTTGCTCAACACACATTTACGAGGGTTAATCATGGACCACCACTGCTTCAGTAGGTCATAGAATTATATCCCGCACTGTAGGCAGAATTCAGCAGACACTCACTTTTTCCATTTCAGTCAAATAAACCTAATGGTAAACATGAAGACCTTGAAACTTGTCTAATAAAACGTGTATTTCTGTGATCATGTGATTCTGCCCTGTTTTTAATTCAGGGTGTTTTGTTTGTGGTGAGCTGATATGGTTCCTAGATCACTCCAAGGTGTCTGTTTGGTCAGTGGTTACTCAGTGACACACAGAGGCAGTGAACAGGCACAGGAGACCAACCCCCACTCTCTCCTCTAGATCCTAAACTGTTATCCCTTGGAATCTAGTCAATTTAGGGGGGAGGGAGAAATGTTGTAAAGACTCTCAGTGGGCTTTGTTTATTTCAACACCTTGGAAGTTGCAACACCATTCATTTAGAGTGTTGGGCCATTAACCGAAAGTTCGCTGGTTCTAATACCTGAACCGAAAAAGTGAAAGATCGGTCGATGTGCCCTTGAGCAAGGCACTTAACTCTAATTTGCTCCAGGGGCACCGTACTACTATGGCTGATCCTGTAAAACAACACATTTCACTGCACCTATCCGGTGTATGTGACAATAAAATAAAATGTATATTTATTGTATTTATTTTGGCGAGGATAGTCCAGTCAGTATCATTCATTGCCATTTTTTCCCCCCAGGGAGTCACAGGGATGTCTAGATCTCCTCCAGTGTTGCGGTCAATATAATTTAAATTCCAGTCAATTCTGAAAGTACACTACTTTCCAATTACAATTAATTTCAGTGTACTTCCTGAATTTAATTTAATTTGGATCCCCATTAGCTGACGCCATGACGACAGCTAGTCAGTCTTCCTGGGGTCCGACACATACAGAAAAGGACATTACAGACAAATACTTTACAATTTACATGTATAAAACAAATAAAAACATTAACAAGTAGACATTACAGACATTTAAAATACTTGAAAAGGTAACATTTAACAGTCAATCTGTCAGTATCTGTCCAGTCATATGGTCAATCTTAGTAGATGTACTTTTAATGTTTTCTTGAATGTGAATTCACTTTTCACTTGGGAAATATTGTCACGATCGTCAAACAGAGATGAGGACCAAGGCGCAGCGTTGAAGGCGAACATATTTATTTATAGAATGATCACACGATCAAAACAACAAAACGATGACGTGACAGTCAATGGTAATACACAAACCAAATACGAACAAGAAACCACAATGAATGAGTGCCAAACGGCTACCTAAGTATGACTCCCAATCAGAGACAACGAGCTACAGCCGTCTCTGATTGGGAGCCACCCTGGCCAACATAGATCTACAAAACCAGAAAGTGAAACCTAGAACACACATAGACTGGCTCAACATATTAGAGTCCCCAGAGCCAGGGCGTGACAGTACCCCCCCCCCCCCTAAAGGCGCGGACTCCGACCGCGCCCACCAAATACCACAGGGGAGGGACCGGGTGGGCACTCCGCTTAGGCGGCGGATCCGGCTCCGGGCCTGATCCCCGCTCCCTCTCCAACCCCCCAAAGTACCCCTGGTCCGGTCTGGCCCCGCTGGCCGGAGCTGGACTGCACACTGGTGGAGCGGATTGCTCTAGCTCCGGTGTGAAGCATCTGACCGGTGCCGGACCAGCCACCGGTGGAACAGGCACGGGCCGTGCCGGACTGACGACGCACACCACTGGCTTGGTGTGGGGAGCAGGAGCGGGCCGAGCCGGGCTGACGAAGCGCACCACTGACTTGGTGCGGGGAGCAGGGACGGGCCGAGCCGGGCTGACGAAGCGCACCACTGACTTGGTGCGGGGAGCAGGAACGGGCCGAGCCGGGCTGACGAAGCGCACCACTGACTTGGTGCGGGGAGCAGGAACGGGCCGAGCCGGGCTGACGAAGCGCTCCACTGACTTGGGGCGGGGAGCAGGAACGGGCCGAGCCGGGCTGACGAAGCGCACCACTGACTTGGTGCGGGGAGCAGGAACGGGCCGAGCCGGGCTGACGAAGCGCACCACTGACTTGGTGCGGGGAGCAGGAACGGGCCGAGCCGGGCTGACGAAGCGCTCCACTGACTTGGGGCGGGGAGCAGGAACGGGCCGAGCCGGGCTGACGAAGCGCACCACTGACTTGGTGCGGGGAGCAGGAACGGGCCGAGCCGGGCTGACGAAGCGCACCACTGACTTGGTGCGGGGAGCAGGAACAGGCCGGACCGTACTGGGGACACACACCACTGGTCCTACGCAGGGATCTGGAATGGGCCGGACCGGACTGGTAACACACCCCAGTACCTCTCGCCGTGCCTCTACACCTTCCACCCCCTCTTCGACCAGTGGCCCCCGTAACCTGGCGGCCTCCTCTGCCAATCCGCTGGGCCGCTCTGCCGCGGTCTCCTGCTGGCCCGTCGTCCACGGCGTTAGCCCCCCCCTAAAAAATTTCTGGGCGTCTCTCCTACCCGTGGACCAGGTCTCCATGTCCCTCGCCAGCCTTTCGCCCTTCTGCCACAATGTCAAGCCCTTCTCTTCCTCACTCGGCTTGACCCAGTCGAGGAGGCGAAGGAGATCTGCCAGAGATCTCCCTGGCGATGGCTCCTGGACACGCTGCTTGGTCAAATCTTGGTGGTTTCTTCTGTCACGATCGTCAAACAGAGATGAGGACCAAGGCGCAGCGTTGAAGGCGAACATATTTATTTATAGAATGATCACACGATCAAAACAACAAAACGATGACGTGACCGTCAATGGTAATACACAAACCAAATACGAACAAGAAACCACAATGAATGAGTGCCAAACGGCTACCTAAGTATGACTCCCAATCAGAGACAACGAGCTACAGCCGTCTCTGATTGGGAGCCATCCTGGCCAACATAGATCTACAAAACCAGAAAGTGAAACCTAGAACACACATAGACTATACACACCCTGGCTCAACATATTAGAGTCCCCAGAGCCAGGGCGTGACAAATATGAGTTGGTAGGGAGTTCCATTCAGTGATGGCTCAGTATATATAACTGTTGATTTGAGAAGATTTCTCCAAGGTCTGGGGGGGTATCAGATGCCCAAAACTTGCCTGTCTGATTTTATGATTATATCTGCTGCCGGTATATATTAATTGGTTTGAGAAATAAATGGGGTTTCATGACAAGGATTGCATTTCTGAGAAAAATCTAAAGACTGTAGAGTAATTTACATTCAACAGAATGAAGAGCTGGTTATTTTTTGCTGCAGATGACCATGTGACTGGACAGTACTCTAGGTGTGACAGGACCAAAGATTGAATCACCTGGCAAAAGAGTGGCGGATGGTACCTATGAGCATTTTCTTGTCACAGCGATACATTAATGTTGACTATATGATCAGACCAGGATAACGATAAGTCCAATGTGATGCCAAGTAGTTTGGTCTTTTTCACATGTTCATCCATTGACAAGTTTAATTGCGGGTCACCAACACAAATATTTCTAGGGCCAAACACAATACTTTGGTCTTGGAAATGTTTGACACCAATTTGTTCTTCGCAACCCACTCAGACACAGTTCTTTATTCATTGTTCAGTACATCAGTTAACTCATTATGTGCTGATGCAGCACTATACATTGTAGAGTCATCAGCACACATAACAACACTTCTTAATCATTAGTATTACATACAGTAAATCATTAGTACTACATACGGTAAATCATTAGTATTACATACGGTAAATCATTAGTATTACATACGGTAAATCATTAGTACTACATACGGTAAATCATTAGTACTACATACGGTAAATCATTAGTATTACATACGGTAAATCATTAGTACTACATACGGTAAATCATTAGTATTACATACGGTAAATCATTAGTATTACATACGGTAAATCATTAGTATTACATACGGTAAATCATTAGTACTACATACGGTAAATCATTAGTATTACATACGGTAAATCATTAGTACTACATACGGTAAATCATTAGTATTACATACTGTAAATCATTAGTATTACATACGGTAAATCATTAGTATTACATACGGTAAATCATTAGTATTACATACGGTAAATCATTAGTATTACATACGGTAAATCATTAGTATTACATACGGTAAATCATTAGTATTACATACGGTAAATCATTAGTATTACATACGGTAAATCATTAGTATTACATACGGTAAATCATTAGTATTACATATGGTAAATCATCAGTATTACATACGGTAAATCATTAGTATTACATATGGTAAATCATTAGTATTACATACGGTAAATCATTAGTATTACATACGGTAAATCATTAGTAAAAATTTTGTAGAGGAGGGGGCCTAGGCAGCTGCCTTGCGGAATCCCACAGCTTAGATACTGCAGTCTGAGAAGATTCCAATAAGGAAAACTCTGACTTCTCTTGGATAGGAAATAAAATATAGAATAATAGGGCCGTGTGTGTGTGTGTGTGTGTGTTTGTGTGTGTGTGTGTGTGTGTGTGTGTGAGCGTGCACGTCTTCTTTGTAAATTCCTGTGATAGATAATAGCCTCAAACTACTTCTCTGGGTCCCATATGACCATGTCTGCATCGTGACCAGGAACAAGGCTGCTGTTCTGATAGATACCAGCCTCAAACTACACCCATGCATAAAAATGTATTCATGCATGACTGTAAGTCGCTTTAGATAAAATCGTCTGCTAAATGTTATATATTATATTATATTTCACTAAAACATTTCTAGGATGGCCCAACCTCTTTCCCTCTTGGGTGCATAGTCAATATTAGACCTGACCTCAACTTCTACCAAAATGCTGTTCTGCAGGATGACACACACTCTAAAGTGCAGTCACAGCAACAAAACGTTGGTAGGGTCTTTTAAAAAACGTTTTTATTTATTTATACTTCAGTTACTTTTCCCAAATTCCTTTTTCTTGCTTTAGTTTTTCCTCCACTTTTCTAGTAAAAAAATAAAAAAAAGATTTGTGTTCACAACAACGCTTAAACCACATCAGGGCATAACTTTTGAGGTCTGGGAAAAATCTAAGAAACTTGATTAATCTAATTTAATCGCCCATTAATTTAGTGATAGTGCCCTGCACTGTTGTTTGGTTAGCGGGTTTTTTGTAGTGTAGTAAGTGAACATATGATGTGATTCGGCCGCCAATGAAATGGGTGCAGTAAAAGGCATATCAAGAAGCTGATTAAACAGCATGATCATTACACATGTGCACCTTGTGTAGGGGACAACAAGGCCACTCTAAAATGTGCAGTTTTGTCACACAACACAATGCCACAGATGTCTCAAGTTTTGAGGGAGAGTGGAATTAGCATGCTGACTGCAGGAATGTCCACCAGAGCTGTTGCCAGAGAATTGAATGTTCATTTCTCTACCATAAGCCGCCTCCAACGTCATTTTAGAGAATTTGGCAGTACGTCCAACCGGCCTCACAACCGCAGACCACGTGTAACCACGCCAGCCCAGGGACCTCCACATCCGGCTTCTTGACCTGCGGGATCGTCTGAGACCAGCCACCAATTTCGTCCTCACCAGGGTCTTGGCCTGACTGCAGTTCGGCGTCGTAACCGGCTTCAGTGGGAAAATGCTCACCTTTGATGGCCACTGTCACGCTGAAGAAGTGTGCTCTTCAAGGATGAATCCTGGTTTCAACTGTACCGGGCAGATGGCAGACACGTAAAGAGAGTGCCCCATGGTGGCGGTGGGGTTATGGTATGGGCAGGCATATGCTACGGACAACGAACACAATTGCATTTTATCGATGGCAGTTTAAATACAGAGATACCGTGATGAGATCCTGAGGCCCATTGTGGTGCCATTCATCCGCTGCCATCACCTCATGTTTCAGCATCATAATGCACAACCTCATGTCACAAGGATCTGTCCACTATTCCTGGAAGCTGAAAATATCCCAGCTTCCACGGCTTGCATACTCACCAGACATGTCACCCATTGAGGCAAATGGTGGTCACACCAGATACTGACTGGTTTTCTGATCCATACCCCTACCTTTTTTTTAAAGGTATCTGTGACCAACAGATGCATATCTGTATTCCCAGTCATGTGAAATCCATAGGTTTGGGCATAATGCATTTATTTCAATTGACTGATTTCCTTATGTGAACTGTAACACAGTAAAATCTTAGAAATGTTGCATTGTTGCATGACACTGCTGAGTATTTCCTACAATACTTTTACTGCGGCACCCAGAATAGTTCTTGATCTAAGCCAATATTTATTCAATTTCCAGTGATTCACATTGGGGACATTTATTTGACCTTTAATGCAAATGTCACTTAAATATGATTCGAACCAGGATCTCTAGTGGCACAGCTAGCACTGCGATGCAGTGCCTTAGACCACTGCGCCACTCGGGAGTATAAAGTTATGTTATACATGAATACATAACATAGCCTAAGTGTCAGATGAAATGTTTGAATGGATCCCAGTTCGTCCTGGTGACAGTGAAGAAAAAAGAGACTTTGACCAGATATTCTCTGTGCAGTAAATAATTACACTGTCTTGTCTGAATCCATGTTTACCTCCCTGTGGACTTTGTCTACAGTTACAACAAAGCACAGTGATCAGGGGGAGGGAGTTTAGTTCAGGGCTCTGGTGGCTTTAATAGTCATGGGTTAATGTATAAATCGTTCATCTATTATACAGTTGAAGTCTGAAGTTTACATACACCTTAGCCAATTACATTTAAATTCAGTTTTTCACAATTCCTGACATTTAATCCTAGTAAAAATTCCCTGTCTTAGGTCAGTTAGGATCACCACTTTATTTTAAGAATGTGAAATGTCAGAATAATAGTAGAGAGAATGATTTATTTCAGCTTTTATTTATTTAATCACATTCCCAGTGGGTCAGAAGTTTACATACACTCAATTAGTATTTGGTAGCATTGCCTTTAAATTGTTTAACTTGGGTCAAACGTTTCGGGTAGCCTTCCACAAGCTTCCCACATTAAGTTGGGTGAATTTTGGCCCATTCCTCCTGACAGAGCTGGTGTAACTGAATCAGGTTTGTAGGCCTCCTTGCTCGCACACACTTTTTCAGTTCAGCCCACAAATGTTCAATAGGATGGCCACTCCAATACCTTGACTTTGTTGTCCTTAAGCCATTTTGCCACGACTTTGGAAGTATGCTTTGGGTCATTGTCCATTTGGAAGACCCATTTGCGACCAAGCTTTAACTTCCTGACTGATGTCTTGAGATGTTGCTTCAATATATCCACATAATTTTCCTTCCTCATGATGCCATCTATTTTGTGAAGTGCACCAGTCCCTCCTGCAGCAAAGCACCTCCACAGCATGATGCTGCCACCCCGTGCTTCACGGTTGGGATGGTGTTCTTCGGCTTGCAAGCCATCTCCTTTTTCCTCCAAAGATAACGATGGTGATTATGCCCAAACAGTTCTATTTTTGTTTCATCAGACCAGAGGACATTTCTCCAAAAAATACGATCTTTGTCCCCATGTGCAGTTGCAAACCGTAGTCTGGCTTTTTTATGGCGGTTTTGGAGCAGTGGCTTCTTCCTTGCTGAGCGGCCTTGCAGGTTATGTTGATATAGGACTTGTTTTACTATGGATATAGATACTTTTGTACCTTTTTCCTCCAGCATCTTCACAAGGTCCTTTGCTGTTTTTCTGGGATTGATTTGCACTTTTCGCACCAAAGTACGTTCATCTCTAGGAGACAGAACGCGTCTCCTTCCTGAGCGATATGACGGCTGCGTGGTCCCATGGTGTTTATACTTGCGTACTATTGTTTGTACAGATGAACGTGGTACCTTCAGCATTTGGAAATTGATACCAAGGATGAACCAGACTTGTGGAGGTCTACAATTATTTTTCTGAGGTCTTGGCTGATTTCTTTTGATTTTCCCATGATGTCAAGCAAAGAGGCACTGAGTTTGAAGGTAGGCCTTGAAATACATCCACAGGTCCACCTCCAATTGACTCAAATTATGTCAATTAGCCTATCGGAAGCTTCTAAAGCCATGACATCATTTTCTGGAATTTTCCATGCTCTTTAAAGGCGCAGTCAATTTAGTGTATGTAAACTTCTGACTGTGGGAGTGTGCAAAAACTCAATTTTCCCTTGCACTCCTTCTAAACAATAACATTAAAAAAAAAACTTTGGCAATGGGTAAAGTCTACAAAACACAGTCCACTCTGTTCGTAACAGATTCTAGTTTTGGGAACAGAAAACTGTATTGAGATCAAATGTTTAATCGACGGGAAAATTAGCAGAATGTCTGCTAAAATCCATATTGCTCCATCTTCTCCCACTGGGCTTCCTCTCATCACCATTATTTGGTGGTTGGTGGAAACGCCAACCGGATACTTCAGATTTATACATCCGGTGAAACATCTGGCTCATTGTTCTATCTGTGAGGTAGACATCTCTTTTGGAACCCAATTGTCTTAAAGGGACATCGTCCTATTTTGTGAAACATCTCATTGTTCTATCTGTGGCTACACAGTATGTTAGCTGTTCCTATCTGATTTAGCCCTGTGCTAACCTGCACAGCTGGCCATGATTATATCCGGTTAAAATTCCATATCAGCCAATTAAAATCATTGACGTAGTTGGACGTGATCCAACACTTGTTCATGAAAGTGTCCTTAACAGAAGTCCAAACAGCAGGTTCTGATACTCAAAGCAACTAGCATCTATTTTACTGGCTGGGCAGATAGCTCTCTGTGTAGAGTGCCTATAGCGCCACGTAGTTGTCGCAGATTGTTGTAAGGGTTTCGAATTTCACATTCGTTTTTTTCCCCCTTTGAAATGTAGAATGACGTGTATTGTGTTAGTGTGTCGGGAAGAGAAACGCAGCCCAAAACCTTGTAAATGAAGATTAAGAATACATTTAAAAGAGGAGCTTCTTGTTGGAGTCCCTCTTGCATGACCAACACATAACGCCTCGATCACACCGACAGCGTCATTGCGTTTTCGGTACACCATAAGTACATTCATTTCCAATGGAACGCTGCGTTCGCCGTGCAGCATTGTGTTGCAGAGGCAGTTGCAGTGCGTTCTGTGGGGTGCAAACGTTGGATTTATCGAACGTGTCACTCAAACTGTATGCGTAGACGGCTTGACAGAAATGGTAGCAGAAGGTGAATGTTGAACTTTTCTCGCACACATCCAGATGATGCTGCGTACCATTTTGTGCAATGACGCTGTAGGTGTGATCGAAGCTACAGGCTAATGGTCGCTACTATAGGCCATATTACATAGACATGTAGGCTACATTTACATCTTTTTACAATAATTTATAATTATAATAATCATCCACTTTATTATTATAATCATCCACTTCGTCACATATGTGTATTTTTGAATCAAGCATCGAGGACCAGCAGTGAACAGTGTTTTCCTTAACAAAAAAGCTTGACGAACCCACAGTTAATGTGTCTACCACTTTAGCAGTGTGTGCCACCAGGAAGCAGGGATGATGGGTACGTGACTGCTATTTGACCAGTCCATAAGGCTTGTAGAAATGTGTTTTCTACGGTGTACGATAAACCTAAATGTTGTATTGACCTCCTTTTTATTTATTTTTTACATAAAAGCACATGGATGTGTGTGAAACGGATGAGCAAAAACCTGGGATTTTGTCATATATGCAAAAAAATGTGCATTTTGAATTTTGTCTAAAGTTAGTAGCTAGTAGCCTGGTTTGGCATTCCACACTTGAGACAGACCAAGCGGAACAAAAGTAAACCTTGAATTTGGAGGTTTAAAATATTTTTTCTGGTGGCCAATTTTGACCTTTTTTTAAGAAATGCCATTGGTTGGTGGAGATAAAGTCTAAGATCTCCGATAGGCTGATGCAGAATTTGTTACAGGAAATAATCACTGCCACCTGCTCAGGTTAGCGTAGGGCTAAATGTGCCAGGTTATGTAATGGGAACAGCTAACGTTTAACGTTTGATCACACACAACTACGTCAACAATTTTTTATTGACTGATGCGCATTTTGAGACAGGGGAAAAAGTTAAGTTAAAACGTAAACTTTTTCTAATGTTCGCAAGTATGGCCCGGTCATGTCCGAAATCAGAATCAGATAGGTTTCCTGAAAATAACATGGTCACTGTGGTAGAAAGTTTATTTGATTGGCGATTTTCCGTATTTATCAGAGTCCCATCAAGTAGCCTGATTTAAGATGTTTCCATGTAAACAGGATTATAATCGTTCTAGCAAAGTATGTCAAAGTTTTAATTTAACTATTAATAATAATCATATTATTGTGTGCATGTAACCATACTCACTGATCTGGAAGAACTGACCAGGTGAGAGGCAGTCTAATGATGATCTTCCGCAATGTTGTTTTCACCTGTCAACTCTTTTGCCTAAGGTTTACTGTTTCGAAGCTGGCCTTGAGTAAAGATCACATTTTTAAACCTGCCTGTGACAATGAAAGTGTTAGTCATTGTGACAGGCAGGTTTAAAAAAGTAGCCTAACTTAGTCATTGTGACAGGCAGGTTTAAAACGTAGCCTACCTTAGTCATTGTGACAGGCAGGTTTAAAAGGTAGCCTTGGGCAGTCAACTATTTTCCATTCAGCGTAGATCGATGTGAGGAGGTTTCAGCTAAACGCTTTCATTTGTTTCATCCAGTACCTGGTTGCCAGGGATGACCTCTCCCCAGAAGGCAGTGTCTACAAAACACTGTCCCGGCGCTGACGCCCTCCTCTCATGGTCGTTATCCAGGATGGTGGTCGGAGGGATGCGTTGCTATGGGGACAGGAATTCCATAAGCATATGTTTTATGTTGCTATTTTATTTTATTTTTTACACTTTTTTGTTTAACACAAAATATACAGATCCAATGTATTCATTCCACTTGACTTATTCCACATTTTGTTGTGTTACAGCCTGAATTCAAAATGGATGAAATAGATGTTTTTCTCACCCATCTACACACAATACCCCATAATGACAAAGTGAAAACATGTTTTGTGATTTTTTGCAGATTTATTGAAAATTAAATACAGAAATATCTAACTTACATAAGTATTCACACCCCTGAGTCATACTTTGTAGAAGCACCTTTCGCAGCGATTACAGTCTTTCTGGGTAAGTCTCTAAGAGCTTTCCACACATGGATTGTGCAACATTTGCCCGTTATTCTTTTCAGAATTCTTCAAGCTCTGTCAAATTGGTTGTTGATCTTTGCTAGACAACCATTTTCAGGTCTTGCCATAGATTTTCAAGTAGATTTAAGTCAAAATTGTAACTCTGCCACTCAGGAAAATTCCGTCTTCTTGGTAAGCAACTCTTGTGTAGATTTAGCCTTGTGTTTTAGGTTATTGTCCAGCTGAAAGGTGAATTAATATCCCAGTGTCTGAAGCAGACAGAAGGAGATTTTCCTCTAGGATTTTGCCTGTGCTTAGTTCCATTCCGTTTATTTTTATCCTGAAAAACTCCCCAGTCATTAACAATTACAAGCATACCCATGACATGATGCAGCCACCACCATGTTTGAAAATATGGAGTGTGGTACTCAGTGATGTGTCATGTTGGATTTGCCCCAAACATAACACTTTGTATTCAGGACAAAAAGTTAATTGCTTTGCCAGTTTTTTTGCTCTTTTACTTTAGTGCCTTGTTGCAAACAGGATGCATGTTTTAGAATATTTTTATTCTGTACAGGCTTCCTTCTTTTCACTTTGTCAATTAGGTTAGTATTGTGGAGTAACTACAATGTTGTTGAGCCATCCTCAGTTTTCTCCTATCACAGCCATTAAACTCTAACTGTTTTAAAATCACCAATGGCCTCATGGTGAAATCCCTGAGGGGTTTCCTTCCTCTCCGGCAACTGAGTTAGGAAGGACGCCTGTATCTTTGTAGTGACTGGGTATTGATACACCATCCAAAGTGTATTTAATAACTTCACTATGCTCAAAGGGATATTCAATGCCTGCTTTTTTTTCAAAAACAATTTCTTTACCCATCTACCAATAGGTGCCCTTCTTTGCGAGGCATTGGGAAAACCTCCCTGGTCTTTGTGGTTGAATCTGTGTTTGAAATTCACTGCTCGACTGAGGGACCTTACAGATACTTGTATGTGTGGGGTACAGAGATGAGGTAGTCATTAAAAAATCATGTTCAACACTATTATTGCACACAGAGTGAGTCCATGCAACTTATTATGTGACTTGTTAAGCACATTTTTACTCCTGAACTTATTTAGGCTTGCCATAACAAAGGGGTTGAATACTTATTGACTCAAGACATTTCAGCTTAAATAAAAACATTTAAAAAAAAAACATTATTCCACTTAGACATTATGGGGTATTGTTTGTAGAAGATGACAAAACATCTCAATTTAAACCATTTGAAATTCAGGCTGTAACATAAAAGAAATGTGGAAAACGTCAAGGGGTGTGAATACTTCCAGAAGGCACTGTATCATATTTGGTCATATCAGCATACTGAATTCCTGAGTATACTGTTCTGTCTTCATTCATTTGGGACTTTCTTTAATAAATGTGAGTGATACAGTAGCCCTATGTAAAATAAATCATAAAAAATATTACCAATGATTATTAATGATATATTATATGAATTATTAATATCGTTTTACACTATGAGTTTGAAACTGAAACCAGGATGCCACAGGAGTAGCCTAACTCAGTCATTGTGACAGGCATGTAGCGGTGTTGTTAGAGAGGGGTTAAGATAAAGATGTTTGTTCGGGCGCCAGGCCTCCCGAGCGGCGCAGTGGTCTAAGGCACTGCATCGCAGTGCTAGCTGTGCCACTAGAGATCCTGGTTCGAATCCAGGCTCTGTCGTAGCCGGCCGCGACCGGGAGACCCATGGGGCGACGCACAATTGGCCCAGCGTCGTCCAGGGTAGGGGAGGGAATGGCCGGCAGGGATGTAGCTCAGTTGGTAGAGCATGGCGTTTGCAACGCCAGGGTTGTGGGTTCGATTCCCACGGGGGGGCAGTATAAAAAAATAAAATATGCACTCACTAACTGTAAGTCGCTCTGGATAAGAGCGTCTGCTAGATGACTAAAATGTAAATGTATTACAGCACAGGGGTAACCCAGCCAATAGCACCTCATGCAAGAATAATGGCAGAGCAATTCGAAGGCAATTTCATAGAAAAAATTGACAAGAAAGAACCCAGTCATAAACCTTAGAGAATTTGCAATATTCTGTATTACTTCCCAGTGGAGGAATGAATGGGTTTTGGGCAAATCCATAGACAAAACAAAGAAGTCTTAAAATGTCAAAAAATATTCTCGGCCAAATGTCAATTGTCCCACACAAAACTAACGCGTCAACCGAGAGCTCCCACACAGAGCCGGAAGAGCTATCTTTAACTTCTTCTTCCTGACTGTTGATGCACTCTTAAAGTGGCAGCGCACGGTGAAGGCTCCGTGAAGGATTTCACAGGCAGGTTTAAAAAAGTAGCCTAACTTAGTCATTGTGACAGGCAGGTTAAAAAGGTAGCCTGCCTAAGGTCACAATGACTAACTTATTCATTCTGACAGGCATGGTTTAAAAAAAGTAGCCTAACTTAGTCATTGTGACAGGCATGGTTTAAAAATGTGATCTTTACTCAAGGCCAGCTTTGAAACAGTAAACCTTAGGCAATCTGTTTACCCTTCTTTCCCCATCTCCCCTATCTCCAACCCCTAACACCTGTAGGTGGATTATGTGGGAAAGGGGACTCAGTCAGCCTCAATCACTCATTAACCCTACCCCTTTGGCCCTAACTCCTCAATGTTTGCCGATCTGAAAGGGTCTGGTCTGGTATAACCGGAGAAGCTTCCACCAACAGGGGCACATGCCCCCCCCCCCTCAGGATATCAATTAAGTTATAGTAGCTTGTCTAATTATCTTTAGCTGGCATGTCTGTTGGCAACGTCGGTAGACTTTAGAAATGTCTTTAGAAAAGCAATAACTAAAATGTACATTCCTTTCAGTATTTTTACCCAGATTTGAGCAGAGATGCAGAGAAGGATATTTAGTTTATTTAATAAAGAACCACCAGTCAGGAGGATACGGTATGATCAAAAGGTATGCTTAGATATGCAGAACAATAGACATATTATTTTACATTGAACTAAGCATAATGATTATGGCTCTAGATTGCAGGAAAAAGCTGATTCAGGTGTTTCAGTTTATGGAAGGGGGGCATACCCCCCTCCGGACAAACCCCCCCGAGCCATCCTCACGTACTTTGTGCTCCCTCAGATTTTGGGGGTGCATGACACCCCTGTCCACCGTATTGCCTCTACCTTACAGATCTGTAAACATTGAAGGGTTAGGGCCAATGGGAAGGGGTAGGGAGCGAATTGGGACAGGCTGTTTCATGTTCTTACAGAGGCAATGTCCACTATTTACATTTAAAAAATAAATAAAAAACGTTCTTAGTCATTTTAGCAGACGCTCTTATCCAGAGCGACTTACAGGAGCAATTAGGGTTAAGTGCCTTGCTCAAGGGCACATCGACAGATTCTTCCACCTAGTCGGCTTGGGGATTAGAACCAGCGACCTTTCGTTTACTGGCACAATGCTCTTAACCACTAAGCTACCTGCCATCACAGCAACAAATGTATATTATAGATATATTCATACACATTATAGCGCCTCTCCTACAGAGTAATGCTACATCAGTAATGCTATGTTAGAGATAGTTATACAAATGTTATTACAGTGTAATTTGGTTCAGATGAATGATTGAGGATTTATGAAAAGAACCTCTGAAATAGGCTATGTATTCTTCACGTGGCACAGTATAGCCCTAGATTGAACTAGGACTACAAATGGCTGACGTATGAGTACACACGCTGAATGGCAAAATCAGTACATTTTTCTCTCCAACAGGGGGAGTATGTTGTGTGTGTGTGAGCCACGGAACCAGAGAGCCGTACAGAGCCTGCCTCACTCACAGCCAGCGGCAGCAGCAGGCCGTATCCCAGTGCCACACAGAACCCAACCTACTCCTCGCCGCACTCACTGTCGACCCAGGCTCCATTACTGTTGGACTTACTATAGGCTAGTGTAAAGAGAATAATGAAACTCCTTTTAGGTCTGGGATGTGTAGATATTTAGTGGTTCGGTGGACTATTGAGAAGGCACCTCCCCCAAGGCGAGCGAAGATAGTGGTTATGGTCAATGATAAAGGTTTGTTGCCCTCTCCTATGGTCAGTACAGAAAATGAACCCACTAGTGTTGTGTATAAAGCAACTTTTAGGTTTTACATTTAGCTAATCAAGTGTATATATGTGACCGACAGGCTCAAATCGGTCTTTTGTAGCAAAATTTGAAAATGTGTTTTTTACATTGGATAAAAGTTAAGACTCAGAGCTACAAAATGTTATATCATACACTACAGGTGAGGAACAATGTGAAAGTAATTTTGCTTTGAAAGTTGATAAACATGTAAACTCACTTTTGAGAAAATGGCCTTTGAATGTTTTGGTACACCTAGTGGAGAGCCCTTCTTTGTCTCCACCCATTCAGCATCGTTCACACCTTCTTAAGCTTTAGCCCCACCCATCTCTTTAAGGATTGATCCGAGCGTTTTGTCCTAACAACAGAAGTCAAGCACCCAAGATAACTTGCTAGCTACTTCCAGACACAAATCCCAGAACAGCTCACTGAACATTACTCGCCCTAGCAGAGCTGGTTAGGCTGTTATGTTATCCAGAGCGTTGGTGACTGCAACTGTGCTGTCAGATTGTCCGTTCGTAAATTCAAAACGTGTCGCTCTCGGAGCTTTCAGAGCGCACGCCAGTCACTCTGGCCGATGACTAGGGTTTGATCCGAACGTTCTGACCTCACAACGGCAGTCAAGAACCCAAGCTAACTGGCTAACATTGGCTAGCTTGCAAGCTACTTCCAGACACATAATGAGAGAACATTCTTTCCTCTTTAAGGAATACCTGGGATAGGATAAAGTAATCCTTCTACCCCCCCCCCACAAAAAAAAAAACATTGTAAAGTGGTTGTCCCACTGGCTATAAGGTGAATGCACCTATTTGTAAGTCGCTCTGGATAAGAGCGTCTGCTAAATGACGTAAATGTAAATGTAAAAACAGCCCACTCTGACCATTTTACTCGCCCTAGCAGAGCTGGTTAGGTTGTTTTCATGTTATCCAGAGCGTTGGTCACTGTAACTGTGCTGCTGGCAACAATTTAATTATGCTTTTTTGCCTACGTTTACTGACACCGGCCACATTCAACGTGTGTTGAGCGTTCGTAAATTCATCAGTTATTCTGCGCTCTGGCACACTCAGACGAGCGTGCTCTGAAATCGGAGTAGATGGCCAGACTGAATTTACGAAAGCACCCGAAATGGTTACTTGCATAGTGGAGTCCATTGTTAATACATGTAGCTAGCTAGCTAGGTAAACAATGAACGTTACTCATGACGTTACTACCCTGCATGAATCTGCAGGTAGCTAACCAACCAGGTTCAATGTTAACTAACTAACATTAGGCTGTAGCTAGCCAAGCAAATGTCTCTTTCTGTCAAAATTAGAAATGTGTAATATCTGAAAATGTAGCTAGTTAGACTATTTTTTGGTTTTCTCTCCTAGCTACCTTAAGATGAATGCACTTACTGTAATTCACCCAGGACAGGAGCATCTGCTGCATGAATACAGTGGGGAGAACAAGTATTTGATACACTGCCGATTTTGCAGGTTTTCCTACTTACAAAGCATGTAGAGGTCTGTAATTTTTATCATAGGTACACTTCAACTGTGAGAGACGGAATCTAAATCAAAAATCCAGAAAATCACATTGTATGATTTTTATGTAATTAATTTGGATTTTATTGCATGACATAAGTATTTGATACATCCGAAAAGCAGAACTTAATATTTGGTACAGAAACCATTGTTTGCAATTACAGAGATCATACGTTTCCTGTAGGTCTTGACCAGGTTTGCACACACTGCAGCAGGGATTTTGGCCCACTCCTCCATACAGACCTTCTCCAGATCCTTCAGGTTTCGGGGCTGTCACTGGGCAATACGGACTTTCAGCTCCCTCCAAAGATTTTCTATTGGGTTCAGGTCTGGAGACTGGCTAGGCCACTCCAGGACCTTGAGATGCTTCTTACGGAGCCACTCCTTTGTTGCCCTGGCTGTGTGTTTCGGGTCGTTGTCATGCAGGAAGACCCAGCCACGACCCATCTTCAATGCTCTTACTGAGGAAAGGAGGTTGTTGGCCAAGATCTCGCGATACATGGCCCCATCCATCCTCCCCTCAATACGGTGCAGTCGTCCTTTCCCCTTTGCAGAAAAGCATCCCCAAAGAATGATGTTTCCACCTCCATGGTTCACGGTTGGGATGGTGTTCTTGGGGTTGTACTCATCCTACTTCTTCCTCCACACACGGCGAGTGGAGTTCAGACCAAAAAGCTCTATTTTTGTCTCATCAGACCACATGACCTTCTCCCATTTCTCCTCTGGATCATCCAGGTGGTCATTGGCAAATTTCAGACGGGCCTGGACATGCACTGGCTTGACCAGGGGGACCTTGTGTGCGCTGCAGGATTTTAATCCATGATGGCGTAGTGTGTTACTAATGGTTTTGTTTGAGACTGTGGTCCCAGCTCTCTTCAGGTCATTTACCAGGTCCTGCCGTGTAGTTCTGAGCTGATCCCTCACCTTCCTCATGATCATTGATGCCCCACGAGGTGAGATCTTGCATGGAGCCCCAGACCGAGGGTGATTGACCGTCATCTTGAACTTCTTCCATTTTCTAATAATTGCGCCAACAGTTGTTGCCTTCTCACCAAGCTGCTTGCCTATTGTCCTGTAGCCCATCCCAGCCTTGTGCAGGTCTACAATTGTATCCCTGATGTCCTTACACAGCTCTCTGGTCTTGGCCATTGTGGAGAGGTTGGAGTCTGTTTGATTGAGTGTGTGGACAGGTGTCTTTTCTACAAGTAACGAGTTCAAACAGGTGCAGTTAATACAGGTAATGAGTGGAGAACAGGAGGGCTTCTTAAAGAAAAACTAACAGGTCTGTGAGAGCCGGAATTCTTACTGGTTGGTGGGTGATCAAATACTTATGTCATGCAATAAAATGCAAATTAATTACTTAAAAAATCATACAATGTGATTTTCTGGATTTTTAGATTTCGTCTCTGACAGTTGAAGTGTACCTATGATAAAAATTACAGACCTCTACATGCTTTGTAAGTAGGAAAACCAGCAAAATCGGCAGTGTATCAAATACTTGTTCTCCCCACTGTACATCATTCACGGATGGATGCGTCTCCTGTTGGATGCCATTGTTGCCCCTTAGTTTGAAGATGTAATCTGGAGGTGTTTTCTCCATCTCCTTAGCCATCATACTTGAATTCCACTGATTTCAAAACTCGGTCCTCCAGAAAGTGGAGAGCAACTCTTATGCAGTTTTAATACACAATACATTTATTTTTTTTAAGTCGTGTTAGACAGCATTACCTAGACAAATAGCCAGCTCAAATAGACGTGCTATATGTCAGACCAATCCAAACTCATCTCTCGGCATATCCAGCCCACTCATTATCTCAACCAATCATGGCTAGCGGGAAGGTTGCTGTCTTTTTCTTTGGCTAAACCAACTACAGTAGGCTCGCAATTTAACAATGTTATTCGTATTTACAGATGGCATACACGTTTGTTATTGAGGCACATGAAAGTTCACCTGTTCGAGAAGGCATTTCTGCAAAAAAAAGCATTTTGATTAAAAACATTATTTTTACGTTCAAACAGCTCTCCTGTGAAGTAGTGACCTGCGACATACGCCTAGTTTCCTGAAATGGATCACACATAACAACTACCTTTGAGGTTTTATATTTAGCTAATCAAGTGTATAAAGCAGCTTCCTTTGAGGTTTATCTAGCTAATCAACTGTATAAAGCAGATACATGTGCGCAGACGTTAAAATGTATGCGCACATGACTGTATGTCGCTTTGGATAAAAGCGTCTTCTAAATGGCATATTATTATTATTATTATTATTATTATTATTATTATTATTATTATTATACTGTACATGTGCATTGAAGCAACTCATCTTGTTCATGACTCAAATAAACATCTATGTGTCTGTGATGATTATGCAGTGATTTTGTGGACTATAAGATTAAAGGTTTGATTTCCTGTTCTATGCTGCTGAGAGGGGAGTACAGGGGAGTACAGGTAGTGGATACACTCTTAGAAAAATAGTTCCAAATGGGTTCTTCGGCTGTCCCCCACAGAGGAACAGTTTTTGTTTCCAGGTAGAACCCCTTTTTGCTTCCATGTAGAACCCTCTCAACTCATTCTACCAATAAATTATTCAAGCCCCAGTGCCACTAAATTGAGACGTGGAGGAGAGAGAGGAGTGGAGAGAGATAGAGGAGTGGAGGAGAGAGAGGAGTGGAGAGAGGAAATGAAAGAGGAGGGGAGAGGACAGGAAGAGAGGAGAAGAGAGAGAGTAGGAGTGGAGAGGAATGGAATGGAGAGAAGATACATCAGTTTACCTCTGGCTCTGTAAAATGATATTGCTTCATCTGATAGGTGTTTATGTGGGACAGAAGGACTGAGGCTATACGCTTTTCTACTGCTCTACTTTGTAATATTAATTGGATTAGCTGATGGCAGTATTGCTCTGAGAGCTAGACCGTGGTACATTATTGTTTTAATATTAATGAAAGCTATTGCAGAGTGAGCCAGTGAGAGACAGAGTGAGTCAGAGAGAGAGAGAGAGAGAGAGAGAGAGAGAGAGTGTGTGAGGGAGGGCGAGGGAGAGCAGAGAGAGCAGAGAGAGAGGGTGAGGTACTAGAGAGAGAGCGAGAGAGAGTGAGATGGAGGGAGTGAGATGGAGATAGAGAAGGAGAGTCAGAGATAGAGAGAGAGAGCTGGAGAGAGTGAGAGAGAGAGAGAGAGAGAGAGGGAGAGAGCAGGGAGGGCGAGAGAGAGAGGGAGAGGGAGAGAGAGAGAGAGAGACGGAGAGAGGGGGGGGGGGGGGCTAGAGACAGAGAGAGCGCGAGAGAGACAAACAAGCCAAAACAAAGGCATAGTCTTCTCATGCTTTGTTGATTTCCAAAAAGCTTTTGACTCAATTTGGCATGGGGGTCTGCTATACAAATTGATGGAAAGTGGGGTTGGGGGAAAAACATAGGACATTATAAAATCCATGTACACAAACAACAACAAGTGTGTGGTTAAAATTGGGGAAAAAACACACATTTCTTTCCACAGGGCCGTGGGGTGAGACAGGGATGCAGTATAAGCCCCACCCTCTTCAACATACAGTTGAAGTCGGAAGTTTACACAAACCTTAGCCAAATACATTTAAACTCAGTTTTTCACAATTCCTGACATTTAATCCTAGTAACAATTCCCTGTCTTAGGTCAGTTAGGATCACCACTTTATTTTAAGAATGTGAAATATCAGAATAATAGTAGAGAGAATTATATATTTCAGCTTTTATTTATTTCATCACATTCCCAGTGGGTCAGAAGTTTACATACACTCAATTAGTATTTGGTAGCACTGCCTTTAAATTGTTTAACTTGGCTCAAACGTTTTGGGTAGCCTTCCACAAGCTTCCCACATTAAGTTGGGTGAATTTTGGCCCATTCCTCCTGACAGAGCTGGTGTAACTGAGTCAGGTTTGTAGGCCTCCTTGCTCACACATCGCTTTTTCAGTTCAGCCCACACATTTTCAATAGGATTGAGGTCAGGGCTTGGTGATGGCCACTCCAATACCTTGACTTTGTTGTCCTTAAGCCATTTTGCCACGATTTTGGAAGTATGCTTGGGGTCATTGTCCATTTGGAAGACCCATTTGCGACCAAGCTTTAACTTCCTGACTGATGTCTTGAGATGTTGCTTCAATATAGCCACATAATTTTCCTTCCTCATGATGCCATCTATTTTGTGAAGTGCACCAGTCCCTCTTGCAACAAAGCACCCCCACAGCATGATGCTGCCACCCCCGTGCTTCACGGTTAGGATGGTGTTCTTCGGCTTGCAAGCAGCCCCATTTTTCCTCCAAATATAACGATGGTCATTATGGCCAAACAGTTCTATTTTTGTTTCATCAGACCAGAGGACATTTCTCCAAAAAGTCCCCATGTGCAGTTGCAAACTGTGGTCTGGCTTTTTTATGGCGGTTTTGGAGCAGTGGCTTCTTCCTTGCTGAGTGGCCTTTCAGGTTATGTTGATATAGGACTCGTTTTACTGTTGATATAGATACTTTTGTACCTGTTTCCTCCAGCATCTTCACAAGGTCCTTTGCTGTTGTTCTGGGATTGATTTGCACTTTTCGCACCAAAGTACGTTCATCTCTAGGAGATAGAACGCGTCTCCTTCCTGAGCGGTATGATGGCTGCGTGGCCCCATGGTGTTTATACTTGCGTACTATTGTTTGTACAGATGAACGTGGTACCTTCAGGCATTTGGAAATTGCTCCCAAGGATGAACCAGACTTGTGGAGGTCTACATTATTTTTTTCTGAGGTCTTGGCTGATTTCTTTTAATTTTCCCATGATGTCAAGCAAAGAGGCACTGCGTTTGAAGGTAGGCCTTGAAATACATCCACAGGTACACCTTCAATTGACTCAAAGCGGTTGAAAAACGAGTTTTAATGACTCCAACCTAAGTGTATGTAAACTTCCAACTTCAACTGTATATATCAACGAACTGGCGAGGGCACTAGAACAGTCTGCAGCACCCGGCCTCACCCTACTAGAATCTGAAGTAAAATGTCTACTATTTGCTGATGATCTGGTGCTTCTGTCACCAACCAAGGAGGGCCTACAGCAGCACCTAGATCTTCTGCACAGATTCTGTCAGACCTGGGCCCTGAAAGTAAATCTCAGTAAGACAAAAATAATTGTGTTCCAAAAAAGGTCCAGTTGCCAGGACCACAAGTACAAATTCCATCTAGACACCGTTGCCCTAGAGCACACAAAAAAACTAGACATACCTCGGCCTAAACATCAGCGCCACAGGTAACTTCCACAAAGCTGTGAACGATCTGAGAGACAAGGCAAGAAAGGCCATCTATTTGCTTTATTTAACCAGGCAGTTGAGAACAAGTTCTCATTTACAACTGCGACCTGGCCAAGATAAAGCAAAGCAGTTCGATAAAATCAACAACAACACAGAGTTACATATGGAATAAACAAAACACAGTCAATAACACAGTAGAAAATCTATATACAGTGTGTGCAAATGTAGTAAATTATGGAGGTAAGGCAATAAATAGGCCATAGTGTAAAATAATTACAATTTAGTATTAACACTGGATTGATAGATGTGCAGAAGATGATGTGCAAATAGAGATGCCATCAAAAGGAACATAAAATTCAACATACCAATTAGGATCTGGCTAAAAATACTTGAATCAGTTATAGAACCCATTGCCCTTCATGGTTGTGAGGTCTGGGGTCCGCTCACCAACCAAGAATTCACATAATGGAACAAACACCAAATTGAGATTCTGCATGCAGAATTCTGCAAAAATATCCTCCGTGTACAGCGAAAAACACAAAATAATGCATGCAGAGCAGAATTAGGCCGATACCCGCTAATTATCTAAATCCAGAAAAGAGCCGTCAAATTCAATAACCACTTAAAAGGAAGCGATTCCCAAACCTTCCATAACAAAGCCATCACCTACAGAGAGATGAACCTGGATAAGAGTCCCCTAAATAAGCTGGTCCTGGGGCTCTGTTCACAAACACAAACAGACCCCACAGAGCCCCAGGACAACAACACAACCAAATCATGAGAAAACAAAAAGAGGATTACTTGACACATTGGAAAGAATTAACAAAAAAACTGAGCAAACTAGAATGCTTTTTTGCCCTAAACAGAGAGTACACAGTGGCAGAATACCTGACCACTGTGACTGACCCAAACTTAAGGAAAGCTTTGACTATATACAGACTCAGTCAGCATAGCTTTGCTATTGGCCATCGTAGGCAGACCTGGCTCTCAAGAGAAGACAGGCTATGTGCACACTGCCCACAAAATGAGGTGGAAACTGAGCTGCACTTCCTAACCTGCTGCCAAAAGAGAGAGAGCAGGGAGGGCGAGAGAGAGAGACAGAGAGGGAGAACAGGAAGGGCAAGAGAGAGGGAGGGAGAGAGAACAGAGAGAGAGAGAGAGAGAGAGAGAGGGAGAGAGAGCAGAGAGAGAGAGAGAGAGCAGAGAGAGAGAGAGAGAGAGAGAGAGAGAGGGAGGGAGAGAGAGCAGAGAGAGAGAGAGAGAGAGAGAGAGAGAGAGAGAGAGAGAGAGGGAGAGAGAGAGAGCAGAGAGAGAGAGGGAGAGAGAACAGAGAGAGAGAGAGAGAGAGAGAGAGGGAGAGAGAGCAGAGAGAGAGGGAGAGAGAGCAGAGAGAGAGAGAGAGAGAGAGAGGGAGAAAGAGAGAGCAGAGAGGGCGAGAGAGAGAGAGAGAGAGAGAGCAGAGAGGGTGAGAGAGAGAGAGAGCGAGAGAGAGAGAGGGAGAGAGAGAGCAGAGAGGGCGAGAGAGAGAGAGAGAGAGAGAGAGGGAGAGAGGGAGAGAGAGCAGAGAGAGAGAGAGAGAGCAGAGAGAGAGAGAGAGAGGGAGAGAGAGCAGAGAGGGCGAGAGAGAGAGAGAGCGAGTGAGAGAGAGGGAGAGAGAGAGAGAGAGAGAGCAGGGAGGGCGAGAGAAACTGGCTAACAGTAGCTAGTTAGCGTGTCTGATCTGGATTGAGGCTGTCTACAGAAAACACAATGTCATTGTGTTACAGGCGGGTTGAAACCTGAGTGGCCTCTGCCTGACTGCCTGCCTGTCCTAGCATGGTACCTTCCAGAGCAGCCAGCTAAACACTATACAGTACATCCTATCCACTAGCCATTACAATAGACTGTAGCCAGGCCTACACAAACAACACATCATCATTTAACCATTTAGTGTGTCGGTGGATGATGTGATCTGTATACAACACTGCTGTATGAATCAAAAAATATGGATTTGATCCGTTATCCAATAGACATTAGGGAAAGACATATCAATATCAATATAATTATGAACACATATTTTATACCATGTTGGCTACATAGATACAGTGGGGGAAAAAGGTATTTTGTCAGCCACCAATTGTGCAAGTTCTCCCACTTAAAAAGATGAGAGAGGCCTGTAATTTTCATCATAGGTACACGTCAAATATGACAGACAAATTCAGATTTTTTTCTCTCCAGAAAATCACATTGTAGGATTTTTAAGGAATTTATTTGCAAATTATGGTGGAAAATAAATATTTGGTCACCTACAAACAAGCAAGATTTCTGGCTCTCACAGACCTGTAACTTCTTCTTTAAGAGGCTCCTCTGTCCTCCACTCGTTACCTGTATTAATGGCACCTGTTTGAACTTGTTATCAGTATAAAAGACACCTGTCCACAACCTCAAACAGTCACACTCCAAACTCCACTATGGCCAAGACAAAAGAGCTGTCAAAGGACACCAGAAACAAAATTGTAGACCTGCACCAGGCTGGGAAGACTGAATCTGCAATAAGTAAGCAGCTTGGTTTGAAGAAATCAACTGTGGGAGCAATTATTAGGAAATGGAAGACGTACAAGACCACTGCTAATCTCCCTCGATCTGGGGCTCCACGCAACATCTCACCCCGACCTAGTGAATGACATGCAGAGAGCTGGGACCAAAGTAACAAAGCCTACCATCAGTAACACACTACGCCGCCAGGGACTCAAATCCTGCAGTGCCAGACGTGTCCCCCTGCTTAAGCCAGTACATGTCCAGGCCTGTCTGAAGTTTGCTAGAGTGCATTTGGATGATCCAGAAGAGGATTGGGAGAATGTCATATGGTCAGATGAAACCAAAATAGAACTTTTTGGTAAAAACTCAACTCGTCGTGTTTGGAGGACAAAGAATGCTGAGTTGCATCCAAAGAACACAATACCTACTGTGAAGCATGGGGGTGGAAACATCATGCTTTGGGGCTGTTTTTCTGCAAAGGGACCAGGAAGACTGATCCGTGTAAAGGAAAGAATGAATGGGGCCATGTATCGTGAGATTTTGAGTGAAAACCTCCTTCCATCAGCAAGGGCATTGAAGATGAAACGTGGCTGGGTCTTTCAGCATGACAATGATCCCAAACACACCACCCGGGCAACAAAGGAGTGGCTTCGTAAGAAGCATTTCAAGGTCCTGGAGTGGCCTAGCCAGTCTCCAGATCTCAACCCCATAGAAAATCTTTGGAGGGAGTTGAAAGTCCATGTTGCCCAGCAACAGCCCCAAAACATCACTGCTCTAGAGGAGATCTGCATGGAGGAATGGGCCAAAATACCAGCAACAGTGTGTGAAAACCTTGTGAAGACTTACAGAAAACGTTTGACCTGTGTCATTGCCAACAAAGGGTATATAACAAAGTATTGAGAAACTTTTGTTAATGACCAAATAATTATTTTCCACCATAATTTGCAGATAAATTCATTAAAAATCCTACAATGTGATTTTCTGGAAAAATTTCTCATTTTGTCTGTCATAGTTGACGTGTACCTATGATGAAAATTACAGGCCTCTCTCATCTTTTTAACCCTCCCGTTGTCCTAGGGTCAAAATGACCCGCCACTGTGTTGAACCAACTTTATTTAATTTTTATATTTTTGGGATCATTTGTGAGAAGGAGGCAGTGAGACTTTAAAGAAAGTATCACTGCCTCCTTCTCACAAATGATCCCAAAAATATAAAAATTAAATAAAGTTGGTTCAACACAGTGGCGGGTCATTTTGACCCTAGGACAACGGGAGCGTTAAGTGGGAGAACTTGCACAATTGGTGGCTGACTAAATACTTTTTTTCCCCCACTGTAGGTGCTACATTGTGGGCTCTATTTTAATAAACCCAAAGTAATTGTAAATCTAAGCGCTGGCTGTAGTGCTATAGGTTCAGGGGGTGTCAGAAATATTTTTGCTATTTTCACAACTAGAACTATGGGCGCAGTAGCTGGTGTTTTCATCCTATCCACCGCCATGAATAATGAATAAACAAGTTGAAGGTGTGTCGAGGCTTGACTCCTCACTGAACGTGCTCATTGGCTAAATATGTGGTTGCTTTAAGTTGTGGTTTACCTCTGACTTTCAGTTATTTGAAAAGGAAATAATCTCCCAAATATCACTATTTCTAAAAAAAGCCGTAGAAAGTTGGTTGCAATTTCAATTTAATCCTCCAGAAACGACAGAACAAATAATGCAACAAATATTGTGGTTAAACTCAAATATACTAATTGTAAAAAAAAAAAGGACAATTATTTTTTGAAAAAGGTATAATCTTCATATGTCACGACTTCCGCCGAGGCTGCCTCCCGTCCTTGTTCGGGCAGGTTTCGGCGTTCGTCGTCACCGGCTTACTAGCTACTGCCGATCCATTTATCACTCCACTTGTCTTGTCTAATTAATCACACACACCTGGTCCTTATCCCCAATTAGTCATTGTATATAATAATAATAATAATAATAATATGCCATTTAGCAGACGCTTTTATCCAAAGTGACTTACAGTCGTGCGTGCATACATTTTTGTGTATGGGTGGTCCCGGGGATCGAACCCACTACCTTGGCGTTACAAGCGCCGTGCTCTACCAGCTGAGCTACAGAGGACCACGTATAACTTATACCATTGTATAAGTGTTCCCTCTGCTTCCTTGTCTGTGTGGGTGATTGTTTGTAGTGAGCTGTGTGTAGCTCGGTTGAGCTACCCTTACCTTGTTGTTTGCCAGGGTAGATATTTCCCCTGTGCCTGAGTGTTGTTGCCGCATGCTTGCGCAACTGTTTATCAATGGAATAAACTCTTTGGATGCGTATTACTCTCCTGCGCCTGACTCCTTCTATCACACGCATCACATCGTAAATGATATCATAGGTAGGACTGGTGGAATTATGTCGCTAACAAAAACATATGGAAATGTCTGCTCTACCCAAAATTACAACCAATTAATTGCAGCATTACCGCAAAAATGGAAAAGGAAAGTGGAAGGGGGAAAAAGTAAGGAACTTGTCTGTCGGCCTTAAATAATATAATTGGTTAAAGAAAATGGTGATAAATAAAAAAGTATACCAGTTTCATTTAAGGACCAAAGGATTGACAGCTGTCCCATATAGATTGCAAAATAGTTGGGAAGAGATTTTTGACGTACCGATCCCATGGCATAGTGTTTATAGAACTGATACGCAAAACGACGCCGGATTCAAAACTTAGAATTTTACCATTTAAATTATTATACAAAATTCTTGCTACCAATATAATGTTATTTATATGGGGGATACAATCTTCCCAGCTCTGCAGATTTTGCTGCAAAGAGACAGAATCATTAGATCATTTGTTTTGGTACTGTCCATTTGTAGCTTGTTTCTGGACACAGGTCCAGGAATGGCTAAAGGATTGCAATATTTACCTGGAGCTAACCCCTGCAGATAGCACTACCGGGTGACCTGAAAAGTCATAGTCAATCGATCAATAATATAATAATACTTTTAGCAAAAATGTGTATTTTCAATTTACAATCTGTAGAAACAATGAGAATAGAAAAGTTCAGAACTTTTGTAAAACATCACAGTACAGTTGAAAGATATATGGCAAATAGAAATCCAATATGGATGGTGTTAAGAGATAGATGGGAGGTGTTGAATGGAGCTGAAGGATGGGACTAACAACAACTAATAACAACAAGATAACTAATGTAAAGCATACTGTGTCCATAATAAGTATATAGGTTATAGGTTGAGAGCTTTTGTGAAAGAGCACATTTAGAAAGATATGGCATATAGAAGCAAACCAGATGGACATCATGAAAATGATCGGAGAGGTTGAGGGTAGAGGAAGTTCAGGAGTAAAAACAAACAAAATATAATTATTGTAAAATTGACAGTGTCCATAAAATGTATATAGTATGTATAAGCTGGAAGTAGAGGCCTAAGCGTTGTTGTTCACTAGTTTACTCCAATTAGGGAAGGGGTGGTGGGGTTGGAAAGCTCCCAGATGTATACAGCTATAGCCCACCATGGCTGTTGATGTGGCCGGTAGTGACTTTGCAACGTGAAAGGTAAACAAACAAACAGGCAAATATAGCTACAAGTGGATTCAGCACCATGGACAGAGATTGGAATTCCTGAGATTTGACAGTTGGGTCCAACAGAGGAAAATGGAAGATGCATTCTTTGACAAAATGACCAATGAAAAACAATAAGCAGTCTTTTTTAAATAACTTGATGTTCCTGAACAGGCTTCCTACGGTCACTGACACCTTCCATGCAATGGGCATCACATGGAATGAGTCCGAACATTAAATTGTCAAACCTGCTGTAAAGGGCTGGAAAATGCCAGTGCGCCAATATTTACATGACGAAATTGCAAACTAAGGTGCGTTTGACACTTGTGCCTCCTTAGCACTAGCCTGATATAGAGGCCAGGGTGAGAATAGGAGAGGAGAAGAGGGTTGACGACAACCCAGTCAGTATAGGTAGGTTAGTGAGCTGAACATAGAGCCAGCTGTACATGGAGCCAGCTGGACATGGAGCCAGCTGGACATGGAGCCAGCTGGACATACTGTAGAGCCAGCTGGACATAGAGCCAGCTGCACATACTGTAGAGCCAGCTGTACATGGAGCCAGCTGGACATGGAGCCAGCTGGACATGGAGCCAGCTGGACATACTGTAGAGCCAGCTGGACATAGAGCCAGCTGCACATACTGTAGAGCCAGCTGAACATATAGCCAGCTGGACATAGAGCCAGCTGGACATACTGTAGAGCCAGCTGGACATACTGTAGAGCCAGCTGGACATACTGTAGAGCCAGCTGGACATACTGTAGAGCCAGCTGGACATACTGAAGAGCCAGCTGGACATAGAGCCCATAGTCTCTAAATATGCCAACATAATGTTGTACTCTAATTATGTGTTACATATTTGGAATGATGATCAAACAATAATATTACCTCTAATTTTCCAAAAAAATAATTCCCTTGTTGAGAAAACACTTTATAAATTCAACCCCTTTGTAAGGCTAATCCAAAGCCGACTCAAGAAGAGCTGTGTCTCATGTCTCACTGCTCTGCATTCTCCCTACCACCGAGAGAGCGTTACACGGGTGTCTTGCACTGGGATTTACTGAAAAGTATTCGATTTTCTCTCACATTTCGGGGGGTTGGATATAAGCTGCATCAAAAGTAGTGCACTGTATAGGAAAATAGCATGCCATTTGGGACGCATCCATAATTCCCCCACTCCAGATAAACCTTAGTAGGGTGAAAAGGTCAGACATTATTTACAGAACCACTTGCATCATAAATGGCTGGCATGACAGTACACTGAATTCAATCAATTAATATCATGATGGCGTAAATGTCTAATCGTGGGGAAAATCAAGTGAGTTTATTAAGAATCTACATATATTTATATCCATCCATCATTCATTTATCTATATATATATTTTAAAAAATATATTAACAAAAACATTGGTTTGTGTTTGTCTGGGACCTACTGAAATGCATGAATGACCACTGATATTAAACCGTGAGTGTTTGACCTAGCAACTCTCCTCTTGGCATGAGGTCTGACATCATAGTTTATGTTTCTGTCTGATATCATCTTGAGCCAATCTAAACAACTTGGTGGTCTACCAACTAACCAACCCCTCTAAACAACTTGGTGGTCTACCAACTAACCAACCCCTCTAAACAACTTGGTGGTCTACCAACTAACCAACCCCTCTAAACAACTTGGTGGTCTACCAACTAACCAACCCCTCTAAACAACTTGGTGGGCTACTGTTACGTTTCCCAGCAAGAAAACCAAACATTTTTGCTCAAAGAGAAAGGGTAACTAACAAAGAGTCACTGACAACAACCAAAACTAAACAGGTGGGGTTTTAGGACGGGTTATGAAAGACACTCATGGGGGGTGTCCACTGAAAGTGGACTAGCAACAACAACTGGTACCTAAAAGACACCCACATGAGACCCACTAAATCTGTCCAAGGAGAGGTAAACAAAATAACAACCCCAAACTGAAAGACAGGAAGCAAAACAACAAGTGGAGCAAAACAAAAAGAAAGGATTGTTCTAGAAATCAACTAAAGGTGTTGACCCTCCACTTATCTAGAACTCACATAGGGAGAGACAACTAAAGGAGTTAACCCTCCACATCTATGAAGACAACTGGAGCACTGGGCCAGCCACTCTTAAATATCACCTGGACCAGCGCAGGTGAAACACCTTCCCACTAACGAGATGACAAACCAGCACAGGTGTAACACATACTGACTAACGAGGTGACACCAATCGGTACACCCCACGTGCTAACGTGCTAACATTCAACCTCAAAATAAAAATGGAAAAACCAAAGCCTGTAACAGCTACCAACTAACTAACCAAATCAAATCAAATGTATTCATAAAGCTCTTTTTACATCAGCAGATGTCACAAAGTGCTTATACAGAAACCAAGCCTAAAACCGCAAACAGCAAGCAATGCAGATGTAGAAGCCCAGTGGCGAGGAAAAACTCGGAACCTAGGAAGAAGCCTAGAGAGGAACCAGGCTCTGAGGGGTGGCCAGTCCTCTTCTGGCAGGCCCTCTAAACAACTTGGTGGGGTCCCAACCAACTAACCAGACCTGATAACATTCACGGGGCATTTCCATGGTAACAGAGCTCTGCTTTGTGCTGGTATTATGTCCTCTCAGCTTAATGTCTCAGGCTTGACCTACAAAGGATTAATTCACCGTGCAGATCAGAATGCTGCTGTCTGCTTTCCATTGTCCAGGACATTAACGCTGTAAATAAATGTGCGTTACTGTAAATAGGCATTTTAGCATCATAGATTTAGCTGGTGGTAACTTGTCGAATGGACAACGGCTGGAATGAGATTTTAACCAATCAGCATTCAGGATTAGACCCACCCATTGTATAATTATGTATAACATCTAGCTATAGTATTGTATATAGACATGCCAAGACAGGTGTACTCATCTCGGCACCCAGAAGCAAATCAGCTACTCTAAGTTAATTGTAATGTTAAGGCCGTCACGAGAGACGAATCACTAATATAAAGACAGAGGAAAAGTGAATTCCTAACGATGAATACTCTGTTCCATCTGACTGCGCAATCCACTGTCTCATCAGCCCAGCCAAGCAATTTATGAACTTAATCTCCACTATAAAAAGCATCTAGACATGATCTCACATTTCTTTTGGACTAACATTTAGTTTTCAACAACGGAGATTTGTATAAACCTTGCTGTCTGTCTCTCCGACATTTGCAACATTGTTTCAATATTCAAATTCAATCTCCAGGTGTCCCATAGTAATGAACGTGTCGCGAGACGGGACGAGACAGACAGGCAGGCAGCGTTCCTCAGCGAGTCGAACTCATGAATCAGCTGGCATGATATTTATGGATATATACAAATAAATGTCAATTGAAAAAAGGTCTAACGAAACAAAGTGCAGCTAGTTTTCAGTCTTCCAGCTTCAGTTTTAAGTGATTGTATTAGCTGTGTTGTTGACTATGCCAGGCAAAATCGCGCCTCATTAGCTCATTGTTATGGATGTGTCCAAATAAATGTCACAAGAAAACAGCTTAAACAAATGCAAAATGCAGCTACTGTTGTTATTCTGGCTGCACTGTTTGACGTGACTGTAAATTAGCCGTAGTTGGCTAGCTAGCAAGCAAGGGATAAGATCGTTGCCAGCCAGTATGGCAGTGGAACATTAAGAACGAATGACTGGGTTGCGTCCACAGATACGAAACAAAAAGACTTAACGACTGGGTCGCGTCTCTGGCAACCGAACCGATAGAACGGACGACCAGCTGGCTTGGGTAGCAACACTAGATTTGTGTCGGGACTATATCTCGTGGAAGGATGACATAGCATAAATAAATTCATTAAAATAACGTTTTTTATGAAACTATGTCAATCATTATTTGAATATGTTGGTAACCCGTGTCATTATATCCTCCAAAGACTTCTTCTTCATTATCACTTAAATGTTGCTAAAACACAGAGACCACACAGAAGACCAGTGTTTTTGTTTGTGTGCCCTATTCCCCTCAGGATAATAATCTCGCTCTCTCTCTGCACTCTCTCTTTCTCTCTGCCCGGGTGCTCAGCCCTCCCTTCCCCCTCCCTTACTCTCTCTCTCTCTCTCTCTCTCTCTCTCTCTCTCTCTCTCTCTCTCTCTCTCTCTCTCTCTCTCTCTCTCTCTCTCTCTCTGCCTCTCTGCCTCCCTCTCTCTCTCTCTCTCTCTCTCTCTGCTGCATTGATGCTGCTACCTCCCTCAGTGATGACATCACCAGGCTCAGTACAGCTCAGCATCCTTCCTGTAGGCAGCAGCAGGCAGTCAACAGAACAGAACAGAGACATTTTGGCTTCTAGCACGCAACGCAAACCCTTCTCGTTTTATCAAACCCTCCCTGGACCCCAGGCTATAGCAGGGTTTCTAGGCTATACTATAATATACCCTCTACCGGTCATTGTGTTATTTCTACCTTGTGTGTCTTCTTCCTGCTTGGAGGGAGGAGGGGAGAAAAGAAGGGAGGTGGACTGACAGTCAGACAGAGAGAGAGAGAGAGAGAGAGAGAGAGAAAGAGAGAAGAGGATCTGGAGCTGGAAGACAGACGATTAACAGAGGAGGAGAGCAGAGCAAACAAGCTTCTTAAACCGGACGGGGCATTAAAGAGGTAGGATCCATTGTTCTGGTGATAATGCAGTATTCATGGGGCAGTGTCTGTTTGTTTGGTGTTGGGTCTCCTGCGGCTGGGAAGGGAAGGGATAAATGATTGTGATGGGGTGCGGCTATTGAGGAGCTGTCAGCTCAGACCACGTAGGGTGGACGGAAAACTAGGAGCTTAAATATAATAGATCATTTTCTCTAGAACCTATTTATTGTTATTTTCTAGTATAATGTTGAGCTGGTTGACGATAAGAATGCCATTAAGGAGGTGGGCTAGGCATCTAAATCAGTTGACAGCCTCATTTAGAATTTGACTTATTTGTTACGTTACAAACGAATCGTGCCTGTGACAATATAATAGCCGTTACACGTTGAATTGTCCTGAAATATCCATTTCGAATGACAGCCTAGGTCTAGGCTACATGTGTGTGTCGTTCGTATCGCTATGACAAAAATGACGTGGTAAATGTGTAGGCTAACATTAGGATCATGATAAACTCCTACGATGCACAGCCTGTGCACCTGCGTCTTATTTCACACAGCATCCTAACAGTTATATCCTCGTGTTTACAGTCTCTCTCCAAAAATGGCGGTCAGATGCGTACTCATGTCAGATTAAGCCTACACGCCCGCCTACCTGATAATAAGGTGGAGTGGCAGGAAGCCTAGTGGTTAGAGCGTTGGGCAAGTCATCGAAAGGTCGCTAGTTAGTATCCCTGGAGCGTTGGGCCAGTTATCGAAAGGTCGCTAGTTAGTATCCCTGAGCCGGCAAGGTGGAACATCTGTCGCCCAGACTCTGGCTGTTACCCCACTCTCCGAGTCCGAGGGTGTCTCAGGGAGAATTGGGATATGCAAAAAAAAAACACATTGAAATAGGACAAATACAAGCACCCATCTTATTATTATTATAATACATTATACAACGGGTGGGTCTAATCCTGGATGCTGATTGGTTAAAACTGCATTCCAGCTGGTGTCTATTCCACAAGTCACCACCGGCTAAATCTAAGATGTTGAAATGCTTTTTTTTACTGTTCCATCTCACTGCGCAATCCACTGTCTCATCAGCCCAGCCAGGCAATTTATAAACTTTACCTCCCATTTCTTTTAGACTAGAAATTGGTTTTCAATAGCAGAGATTTGTATAAACCTTTCTCTCTGTCTTTGCAACATTGTTTCAGTATTGAAATCCGATCTCCAGCTGTCCCATAGTAATGAACGTCTATGGGTCGGGAGTCGGGGCGAAACTGATCGGCAGCTTTTCTCAGCCAGTCGAAATCATGAATCAGCATTATTTTTATGGATATATATATAAAGAAATGTCAATAGAAAACAGGTCAAATGAAAAGAAGCGCAGCTAGTTTATAGTCTTTCTAGCTTCAGTTTGAAGTGATTGCGGTAGCTGTGTTGTTGGCTAGCTCCTCTGAACAACAGTCTCCTGACGAAAGAGCACATTTTCTATGCCAGGTGAAATCGCACATCATTAGCTCATTGTTATGGATATGTCCAAATAAATGTCACTAGAAAACAGCTTAAACAAATGCAAATGCAGCTACTGTTGTTATTCTGGCTGCACTGTTTGACGTGACTGTAAGTTAGCCGTAGTTGGCTAGCTAGCAAGCAAGGGATAAGAACGTTGCCAGCCAGTATGGCAATAGAACGTTTCGAACTAACGACTGGGTGGAGTCCATAGATACGGAACAAAAAGACTTAACGACTGGGTTGCATCACTGGCAACCGAACCGATAGAACGAATGACCAGCCGGCTTGGGTAGCAACCTTAGATTTGTGTCGAGACTATATCTCGTGGAAGGATGAAATAGTATGAATAAATTCATCAAAATAATGTTAAAAAAAATGAAAATATGTAAATCATTATTTGAATATGTTGGTAACCCGTTATATAAAAGTGATAATGCCCTCGAAGCCGGTGTTTGGAGGATATATTAGCACGGTTTGCCGGCCCTTGACTTTGGCTCTGGCCTAACAACACCCGTGCCAATATATCCTCCAAACACCGGCTTCGAGGGCAATGTCACTTAAGTAGCCACAGGTCATATAAATTATGTCAATGACATTTTGCTACGCAGTATCCATTTCCTAAAAGTTGTTACCCGCCATTCTACCTTTATAGTTTGATAGGCCTACCTACTGGTGCAAGTAGGCCAGCCTACAAAACACATCAGAATTGTTCTGTATTTTACCTTTGCAATGAAGTCTACACCATTCCACCAAAGCAATCTGTATTTATGTCTCAATTCACTCCTGTTTGACGCCACCTCACATATATGTCCCGGGCTACTGGTAGATCTGCATGGAAGTCTTACTACTGGTAGATCTGCATGGAAGTCTTACTACTGGTAGACCTGCATGGAAGTCTTACTACTGGTAGATCTGCATGGAAGTCTTACTACTGGTAGATCTGCATGGAAGTCTTACTACTGGTAGACCTGCATGGAAGTCTTACTACTGGTAGACCTATATGGAAGTCTTACTACTGGTAGACCTACATGGAAGTCTTACTACTGGTAGACCTGCATGGAAGTCTTACTACTGGTAGACCTGCATGGAAGTCTTACTACTGGTAGACCTATATGGAAGTCTTACTACTGGTAGACCTGCATGGAAGTCTTACTACTGGTAGACCTGCATGGAAGTCTTACTACTGGTAGACTGTGGAAGTCTTACTACTGTAGAGTACATGGAAGTCTTAATATTGTAGACTACATGGAAGTCTTACTACTGGTAGATCTGCATGGAAGTCTTACTACTGGTAGACCTGCATGGAAGTCTTACTACTGTAGACTACATGGAAGACTTACTAATGTAGACTGCATGGAAGTCTTACTACTGGTAGACCTGCATGGAAGTCTTACTACTGGTAGACCTGCATGGAAGTCTTACTACTGGTAGACCTGCATGGAAGTCTTACTAATGTAGACTGCATGGAAGTCTTACTACTGGTAGACCTGCATGGAAGTCTTACTACTGGTAGACCTGCATGGAAGTCTTACTACTGGTAGACCTATATGGAAGACTTACTAATGTAGACTGCATGGAAGTCTTACTACTGGTAGACCTGCATGGAAGTCTTACTACTGGTAGACCTGCATGGAAGTCTTACTACTGGTAGACCTACATGGAAGTCTTACTACTGGTAGATCTGCATGGAAGTCTTACTACTGGTAGACCTGCATGGAAGTCTTACTACTGGTAGACCTGCATGGAAGTCTTACTACTGGTAGACCTACATGGAAGACTTACTAATGTAGACTGCATGGAAGTCTTACTACTGGTAGACCTGCATGGAAGTCTTACTACTGGTAGACCTGCATGGAAGTCTTACTAATGTAGACTGCATGGAAGTCTTACTACTGGTAGACCTGCATGGAAGACTTACTAATGTAGACTGCATGGAAGTCTTACTACTGGTAGACCTGCATGGAAGTCTTACTACTGGTAGACCTGCATGGAAGTCTTACTACTGGTAGACCTATATGGAAGACTTACTAATGTAGACTGCATGGAAGTCTTACTACTGTAGACTGTGGAAGTCTTACTACTGGTAGACCTGCATGGAAGTCTTACTACTGTAGACTGTGGAAGTCTTACTACTGTAGAGTACATGGACGTCTTAATATTGTAGACTAAATGGAAGTCTTACAACTGTAGACTAAATGGAATATGTTGGGGTTAACGTAATATGATATACAGTGGTTGTTGCTTGCTCTTATTTTGGGAGGCAGACCTACGCATTCGATTCCAAATCACAAGATCATGGGGGTGGGCCTGTACGATCATGGGGGTGGGCCTGTACGATCATGGGGGTGGGCCTGTACGATCATGGGGGTGGGGCCTGTACGATCATGGGGGTGGGCCTGTACGATCATGGGGGTGGGCCTGTACGATCATGGGGGTGGGCCTGTACCTGAGCCTACTGTGAGAATCTATTCAAATGATTCCATGCAGCTTTTTAGTACCATACTCAGTCAAATAGTTATAGTCCTAGGTTACAATTGGGTATGGTAATGGTTTACCATTGGGAACTGGTTATAATGGTAGGTACACTACATGACCAAAGGTATGTGGACACCTGCTCGTCGAACATCTCAGTCCAAAATCATGCGCATTAATATGGAGTTGGTCCCCCCTCTTTGCTGCTATAACAGCCTCCACTCTTCTGGGAAGGCTTTCCACTAGATGTTGAAACATTTCTGTGGGGACTTGCTTCCATTCAGCCACAAGAGCATTAGTGAGGTCGGGCACTGATGTTGGGCGATTAGGCCTGGCTCGCAGTCGGCGTTCCAATTCATCCCTAAGGTGTTCGATGGGGTTGAGGTCAGCGCTCTGTGCAGGCCAGGCAAGTTCTTCCACACCGATCTCAAAATAAACTTTTCTGTATGGACCTCGCTTTGTGCACAGAGGCATTGTCATGCTGAAGCAGGAAAGGGCCTTCCCCAAACTGTTGCCACAAAGTTGGAAACACAAAATCATCTAGAATGTCATTGTATGCTGGAGCGTTGAGATTTCCCTTCATTGGAACTAAGGGGCCTAGCCCGAACCATGAAAAACAGCCACAGACCATTATTCCTCCTCCAGCAAACTTTACAGTTGGCACTATGCATTAGGGCAGGTAGCGTTCTCCTGGCATCCGCCAAACCCAGATTCATCTGTCGGACTGCCAGATGGTGAAGCGTGATTCATCACTCGAGAGAACGCACTTCCAGTGCTCCAGAGTCCAATGGCGGCGAGCTTTACACCACTCCAGCCGACGCTTGTCATTGCGCATAGTGATCTTAGGCTTGTGTGCGGCTGCTCGGCCATGGAAACCCATTTCATGAAACTCCAGATGAACAGTTCTTGTGCTGACGTTGCTTCCAGAGGCAGTTTGGAACTAGGTAGTGAGTGTTGCAACCGAGGACAGACGATTTTTACACGCTACACGCTTCATTACTCGCCGGTCCCGTTCTGTAAAGCTGAGCCGTTGTTGCTCCTAGACGTTTCCACTTCACAATAACAGCACTTACAGTTGACCGGGGCAGCTCTAGCAGGGCAGAAATTTGACGAACTGACTTGTTGGAAAGGTGGCATCCTATGACGTTGCCGCGTTGAAAGTCACTGAGCTCTT
>NW_028157490.1:67500-80791 GCF_964263955.1 Coregonus lavaretus
CTCAAAGCTCATCACTAAGCTAAGGATCCTGGGAATAAACACCTCCCTCTGCAACTGGATCCTGGACTTCCTGACGGGCCGCCCCCAGGTGGTAAGGGTAGGTAACAACACATCTGCCACACTGATCCTCAACACGGGGGCCCCTCAGGGGTGCGTGCTCAGTCCCCTCCTGTACTCTCTGTTCACCCATGACTGCATGGCCAGGCACGACTCCAACACCATCATTAAGTTTGCCGACGACACAACAGTGGTAGGCCTGATCACCGACAACGATGAGACAGCCTATAGGGAGGAGGTCAGAGATCTGGCCGTGTGGTGCCAGGACAACAACCTCTCCCTCAACGTGACCAAGACAAAGGAGATGATTGTGGACTACAGGAAAAAAAAGAGGACTGAGCACGCCCCCATTCTCATCGACGGGGCTGTAGTGGAACAGGTTGAGAGCTTCAAGTTCCTTGGTGTCCACATCACCAACGAACTATCATGGTCCAAACACACCAAGACAGTCGTGAAGAGGGCACGACAAAGCCTATTCCCCCTCAGGAGACTAAAAAGATTTGGCATGGGTCCTCAGATCCTCAAAAAATTCTACAGCTGCACCATCGAGAGCATCCTGACTGGTTGCATCACCGCCTGGTATGGCAACTGCTTGGCCTCTGACCGCAAGGCACTACAGAGGGTAGTGCGTACGGCCCAGTACATCACTGGGGCAAAGCTCCCTGCCATCCAGGACCTCTATACCAGGCGGTGTCAGAGGAAGGCCCTCAAAATTGTCAAAGACTCCAGTCACCCTAGTCATAGACTGTTCTCTCTGCTACCGCACGGCAAGCGGTACCGGAGTGCCAAGTCTAGGTCCAAAAGACTTCTCAACAGCTTCTACCCCCAAGCCATAAGACTCCTGAACAGCTAATCATGGCTACCCGGACTATTTGCACTGCCCCCCCACCCCATCCTTTTTACGCTGCTGCTACTCTGTTAAGTATTTATGCATAGTCACTTTAACTCTACCCACATGTACATATTACCTCAACTACCTCAACTAGCCGGTGCCCCCGCACATTGACTATGCAACGGTACCCCCCTGTATATATAGCCTCCCTACTGTCACTTTATTCTATTGTATATATAGCCTCCCTACTGTCACTTTATTTTTTACTTCTGCTCTTTTTTTCTCAACACTTTTTTGTTGTTGTTTTATTCTTACTTTTTTGTTTAAAATAAATGCACTGTTGGTTAAGGGCTGTAAGTAAGCATTTCACTGTAATGTCTGCACCTGTTGTATTCGGCGCATGTGACCAATAAAATTTGATTTGATTTGATTTGATTTTACATGAAGGCTCTATAAAGCGTTCATAAAATGCACTTCAAATAAAGCGGGACCTGAATTGTGTCTCACTCCTCTTCTTCTTCTGCAGGTGTTGCTACCCCATCTCCCAGACCCTGTATTTGGGCCCGTTTTGAGAGGCACTCCGTGCAGGCCGGTGCCAGGCAGGACGCACAATGGCCGGGGCCTCTGTGAAGGTGGCGGTGCGAGTCCGACCCTTCAACTCCAGAGAGATTGGGAAGGACAGCAAATGCATCATCCAGATGTCAGGAAACACAACCAGTGAGTATCACACACACACACACACACACACACACACACATGCACACACCCACACACACACACACCCACACTGTGTAAAAACACTGTAATTACTACGGTAACAACATTGTTGTTAAATATTATTTCAAACCTACATTTTCACTTGCAGATATGATGTTATGCTAAACTGAATCACATTGGAAGGCAGCCATTTTGTATTGATGCTATGACTCCACAGTATTCAGCCAGCCATATTACACACACACACACACACACACACACACACACACACACATTATTATGCCTCCACGGTGCACCCAGCCAGCCTTCCACTGGACAGTCATCTTCGGAACAGAGGAACAAATCTCACCTGACATTCATTTTGGGGTTTACTTTACTCATTCATTTAAATGTAGTTCATGTGATTTTGACTTTGAGGGTGGTTGTTGAACTGTGCCTGGTTTTCTGTTTTAATAGATTGGTTTTCGTATGGTTAGAATTGTACAGTAAAATTATTGTAGGGAAGCAATTTACAATTATATATATTTGCAAACAGTATAATATTATTGCCTATGCTACAGCAGCTTGCATGTATGTCTGCTATACCATTGTACAGTTAGGAAACTGTAAGGATACATGTTCATGGTATGGCTAGGCTAGAAAGAACCTGAACATGAGATGGTTCTGTTTGTATAGTAGACATTCATATCACAACAAATTACTTTTCGAGGGATTTATTATGGCTGGAGTCTGGATGCATTTAGCTGGTCAGTCACCTCTCTCTTGTGGAATGTCCTGGCCTGGTTTCTTGGGATCCAAGGTCACGGAGAGAAGTCTTAGCTATGGCGGTGAGGAGACTGGAGAGACTTGACATCCCAGTCCGTTCGGTAAGGTAAAGCCATCGGTCAATAATTGATGAGCCTTCCTAAAATATTTACCGTGTGGCCTAATTTAGCTCATCTCCACACGTTCCCTAGCCTTCTTCATGTCATGGCTGGCTGGAGTCAAAAACCAAGTCCCCCCATATTGTTGACATACAGAACAGGACCTATAGGTGTCGTTTGCATCCCAAATGGGACCCTTACTCCCTGTATAGTGCACTACTTTTGACTAGAGCCCCATGGGAATAGGGTGCCACTTCGGACGCTTACCCAGTGTGTTTTAATATAGTCATTGTAAACAAACCTTTTTTTTTTTTGCACGGCTGTGCTGCGGTCACAGGTATATGACGCGGCCCAGTCGTTCGTTCGAAATGTTCCGTTGCCATGCTGGCAATTGAAACAACAGTGGAGATCGAATTTCAATATTGAAACAATGTTTCAATTGTCGAGAGACGGACAGCAACATTTGTACAAACCCCCCCCGTTGTCGCAAACCAATTGTTAGGCTAGAAGCAAGGGGAAATAATGTCTAGATGCTTTTTACAGTGGAGATCAAGTTCATTAATTGGCTGTCTGGGCTGATGGGACAGAAAACAAGATGCCCATTTTTTTGCATCATAGGTTTACCCGTGCTAAATGCTTTTTTTTTTTGTATGGCTTGGAACGCATCTCAACCAATCACTACGCTTGTTTTGACCAACCCGTTGTAGAATGTAGTTTCTATGCTGCATACCAATGTGCTTCATAACGTTGTAGCATCAGGTATTTAGGTAGACCGATAGGGTTAATTGATGTAATCGTACACCTGTAGAGAAAAGGTGCTATGGAAAGGTCAGGGTGTGTAAGAGATAAAGCCTTGGGGTTGTATTTCAACAAATTATATATATATATTGCATTGTTAACATAGCATTGACACTGATATAGGCCTACTGTAAAATGCTTTATGTCTGACCCATGGACATTCCAAACGCTGTCAATAAGCAAGACTAAATTCACAATTGGTAAGACCTAAAAAGACAGTGAATAATCTAAATCAAATTCTAATAAAACGAAACAACAACTTGTTTTAAATAAGCTATGTCTAAATACAGTTACAGACACCATAATTGCTCCCTGTGGACAGATAATAATAGGCTTAAGACAACGTAGACTATGGAGGATTTTACGCACATCCACAGTTTTCACAGGAGCTGGAAAAAGATCCAATATAAAGAGAAAGGGGGAATGTCCACTAACCGTTGTACTGCTCCCAGATGTATACAGCTATAGCCCTCCATGGCTATTGATATGGCCGGTAGTGACTTTGCAATGTGAAAGGTAAACAAACAAACAGGCAAATGTAGCTACAAGTGGATTCAGCACCACGGACAGAGATTGGAATTCCTGAGATTTGACAGTTGGGTCCAACAGGGGAAAATGGAAGATGCATTCTTTGACAAAATGACCAATGAAAAACAATAAGCAGTCTTAATTAAATAACTTGATGTTCCTGAACAGGCTTCCTACGGTCACTGACACCTTCCATGCAATGGGCATCACATGGAATGAGTCCAAACGTTTCACAGAAGCTGAACACAAAGCATGTCCAATATAAATCAAAAAGGGGAATGTCTGTTGACTGTTGATATTTTAATGAAACATGGTGATGTAGTGATAAGGCTACTGGCTAAATCAAAGACATAACCAATCCAGTTACCGACCAGATTTGGATCAGTCTAATACCTAGTTCCGCTGACTGAAATTGGCATATTGGCACAAGTGTTTAAGGACACCCCTCAAATGTTTCCACCCCTCCCACCAGCTGACGTTAGAGCCCAGGGTGAGAATAGGAGAGGAGGAGAGGCTTGACGACAACCCAGTCAGAATAGGTAGGTTAACGTTCTTTGTCATGAATATTGTTCTGGAGGCAGCTCTGCAGAGTGGTCACTAGCTGGCACAGCCACAAAGTCAAAAAATCTGATCCGTTCTTACAGTAGCTATGACCAGCCCTATAGGCCCTTCTTACAGTAGCTATGACCAGCCCTATAGGCCCTTCTTACAGTAGCTATGACCAGCCCTATAGGCCCTTCTTACAGTAGCTATGACCAGCCCTATAGGCCCTTCTTACAGTAGCTATGATCAGCCCTATAAGCCCTTCTTACAGTAGCTATGACCAGCCCTATAGGCCCAACTTACAGTAGCTATGACCAGCCATAAGGGCCCTTCTTACAGTAGCTATGACCAGCCCTATTGGCCCTTCTTACAGTAGCTATGACCAGCCCTATAGGCCCTTCTTACAGTAGCTATGACCAGCCCTATAGGCCCTTCTTACAGTAGCTATGACCAGCCATAAGGACCCTTCTTACAGTAGCTATGACCAGCCCTATAGGCCCTTCTTACAGTAGCTATGACCAGCCCTATAGGCCCTTCTTACAGTAGCTATGACCAGCCCTATAGGCCCTTCTTACAGTAGCTATGACCAGCCCTATAGGCCCTTCTTACAGTAGCTATGACCAGCCCTATAGGCCCTTCTTACAGTAGCTATGACCAGCCCTATAGGCCCTTCTTACAGTAGCTATGACCAGCCCTATAGGTCCTTCTTACAGTAGCTATGACCAGCCATAAGGACCCTTCTTACAGTAGCTATGACCAGCCCTATAAGCCCTTCTTACAGTAGCTATGACCAGACATAAGGGCCCTTCTTACAGTAGCTATGACCAGCCCTATAGGCCCTTCTTACAGTAGCTATGACCAGCCCTATAGGCCCTTCTTACAGTAGTTATGACCAGCCCTGTAGGCCCTTCTTACAGTAGCTATGACCAGCTCTATAGGCCCTTCTTAAATTAGCTATGACCAGCCCTATAGGCCCTTCTTACAGTAGCTATGACAAGACCTATAGGCCCTTCTTACAGTAGCTATGACCAGCCCTATAGGCCCTTCTTACAATAGCTATGACCAGCCCTATAGGCCCTTCTTACAGTAGCTATGACCAGCCCTATAGGCCCTTCTTACAGTAGCTATGACCAGCCCTATGGGCCCTTCTTACAGTAGCTATGACCAGCACTATAGGCCCTTCTTACAGTAGCTATGACCAGCCCTATAGGCCCTTCTTACAATAGCTATGACCAGCCCTATAGGCCCTTCTTACAGTAGCTAAGACCAGCCTTAAGGGCCCTTCTTACATTAGCTATGACCAGCCCTATAGGCCCAATTTACAGTAGCTATGACCAGCCCTATAGGCCCTTCTTACAGTAGCTATGGCCAGCCCTATAGGCCCTTCTTACAGTAGCTATGACCAGCCCTATAGGCCCTTCTTACAGTAGCTATGACCAGCCTTAAGGGCCCTTCTTACAGTAGCTATGACCAGCCCTATAGGCCCTTCTTACAGTAGCTATGACCAGCCCTATGGGCCCTTCTTACAGTAGCTATGACCAGCCCTATAGGCCCTTCTTACAGTATCTATGACCAGCCCTATAGGCCCTTCTTACAGTATCTATGACCAGCCCTATAGGCCCTTCTTACAGTATCTATGACCAGCCCTATAGGCCCTTCTTACAGTAGTTATGACCAGCCCTATAGGCCCTTCTTACAGTAGCTATGACCAGCCCTCTAGGCCCTTCTTACAGTAGCTATGACCAGCCCTATAGGCCCTTCTTACAGTAGCTATGACCAGCCCTATAGGCCCTTCTTACAGTAGCTATGACCAGCCCTATAGGCCCTTCTTACAGTAGCTAAGACCAGCCTTAAGGGCCCTTCTTACAGTAGCTATGACCAGCCCTATAGGCCCTTCTTACAGTAGCTATGACCAGCCCTATAGGCCCTTCTTACAGTAGCTATGACCAGCCCTATAGGCCCTTCTTACAGTAACTATGACCAGCCCTATGGGCCCTTCTTACAGTAGCTATGACCAGCCCTATAGGCCCTGGCATATGGCACTGGCCTCTGTCTCTGCAGCATAACCAGTAGAGAGAGGGAGTGACGGCCATCTCTGCCAAGGGAACACTGAATACTGCCACCTGCACTATTGTAATGTTAGGGTGAGTCCCTAAATGCACCTTTTTTTCCTTTTCTATGTGCACTTCTTCTTTTGACCAGGGCCCATAGTTGAAAAGGGAGGCGTTTGGGACGCAGCCTTAGATCAGTGTCCCCTGGTCGGGAATGTAATGAGAGCTTCAAGTTCCTTGGTGTCCACATCACCAACGAACTATCATGGTCCAAACACACCAAGACAGTCGTGAAGAGGGCACGACAAAGCCTATTCCCCCTCAGGAGACTAAAAAGATTTGGCATGGGTCCTCAGATCCTCAAAAAATTCTACAGCTGCACCATCGAGAGCATCCTGACTGGTTGCATCACCGCCTGGTATGGCAACTGCTTGGCCTCTGACCGCAAGGCACTACAGAGGGTAGTGCGTACGGCCCAGTACATCACTGGGGCAAAGCTCCCTGCCATCCAGGACCTCTATACCAGGCGGTGTCAGAGGAAGGCCCTCAAAATTGTCAAAGACTCCAGCCACCCTAGTCATAGACTGTTCTCTCTGCTACCACACGGCAAGCGGTACCGGAGTGCCAAGTCTAGGTCCAAAAGACTTCTCAACAGCTTCTACCCCCAAGCCATAAGACTCCTGAACAGCTAATCATGGCTACCCGGACTATTTGCACTGCCCCCCCACCCATCCTTTTTACGCTGCTGCTACTCTGTTAAGTGTTTATGCATAGTCACTTTAACTCTACCCACATGTACATATTACCTCAACTACCTCAACTAGCCGGTGCCCCCGCACATTGACTCTGCAACGGTACCCCCCTGTATATATAGCCTCCCTACTGTCACTTTATTTTACTGTATATATAGCCTCCTTACTGTCACTTTATTTTACTTCTGCTCTTTTTTTCTCAACACTTTTTTGTTGTTGTTTTATTCTTACTTTTTTTGTTTAAAATAAATGCACTGTTGGTTAAGGGCTGTAAGTAAGCATTTCACTGCAATGTCTGCACCTGTTGTATTCGGCGCATGTGACCAATAAAATTTGATTTGATTTGATTTGATTTAATGACAGTAAGGAGGGATAACTTTGTGATGTCCTCGTGCTGAAGGATTCCTCCTGTGGTTATCTTCTTTGTGATGTCCTCGTACTGTAGGATTCCTCCTGTGGTTATCTTCTTTGTGATGTCCTCTTGCTGTAGAATTCCTCCTGTGGTTATCTTCTTTGTGATGTCCTCGTACTGTAGGATTCCTCCTGTGGTTATCTTCTTTGTGATGTCCTCGTACTGTAGGATTCCTCCTGTGGTTATCTTCTTTGTGATGTCCTCGTGCTGTAGGATTCCTCCTGTGGTTGTCTTCTTTGTGATGTCCTCGTACTGAAGGATTCCTCCTGTGGTTATCTTCTTTGTGATGTCCTCGTGCTGTAGGATTCCTCCTGTGGTTATCTTCTTTGTGATGTCCTCGTGCTGAAGGATTCCTCCTGTGGTTATCTTCTTTGTGATGTCCTCGTGCTGAAGGATTCCTCCTGTTGTTATCTTCTTTGTGATGTCCTCGTGCTGAAGGATTCCTCCTGTGGTTATCTTCTTTGTCTAGATGCATATCTTCTTAGGGACTCAGGCGGGACACAAACACAACACACAGTCTGATGCTGATGCCACTATTTCACTTCACATGACTTTGTATGTCTGCAGGCACTACGTCCTGATTGGCTTCTATGGTAATTACTTGAAAAGGAACAGTCATTTCCTTATGCTACCAGAAGGCAAGATAACATATGTGGTATGTGTCTCACAGAACAGTGGATTTATTGCAGCCTGATCCCAGATCTGTGGCAACTCCTGATCCCAGATCTGTGCCAACTCCTGATCCCAGATCTGTGCCAACTCCTGATCCCAGATCTGTGGCAACTCCTGTGAATTTGCTATACAGTATACTGCACAAATACACTACATGACCAGCAGTATGTGGACACCTGCTCGTCCAACATCTCATTCCAAAATCATGGGCATTAATATGGAGTTGGTCCCCCCCTTTGCTGCTATAACAGCCTCCACTCTTCTGGGAAGGCTTTCCACTAGATGTTGGAACATTGCTGCGGAGACTTCTTTCATTCAGCCACAAGAGCATTAGGGAGGTCGGGCACTGATGTTGGGCGATTAGGCCTGGCTCGCAGTCGGCGTTCCAATTCATCCCAAAGGTGTTTAAAAGGGGTTGAGGTCAGGGCTCTGTGCAGGCCAGTCAAGTTCTTCCACACTGATCTCAACAAACCATTTCTGTATGGACCTCGCTTTATGCACGGGGGCATTGTCATGCTGAAACAACAACGGGCCTTCCGTAAACTGTTGCCACAAAGTTGGAAGCACAGAATCGTCTAGAATGTAATTGTATGCTGTAGCATTAAGATTTCCCTTCACTGGAACTAAGGGGCCTAGCCCGAACCATGAAAAACAGCCATTATTCCTCCTCCACCAAACTTTACAGTTGGCACTATGCATTGGGGCAGGTAGCGTTCTCCTGGCATCCGCCAAACCCAGATTCGTCCGTCGGACTGCCAGATGGTGAAGCGTGATTCAGAGAAGGCGTTTCCACTGCTCCAGATTCCAATGGCGGTGAGCTTTACACCACTCCAGCCGACGCTTGTCATTGTGCATGGTGATCTTAGGCTTGTGTGCGGCTGCTCGGCCATGGAAACCCATTTCATGAAACTCCAGATGAACAGTTCTTGTGCTGACGTTGCTTCCAGAGGCAGCTTGGAACTCGGTAGTGAGCGTTGCTACCGAGGACAGACAAGTTTTACATGCTACACGCTTCAGCACTCTGCGGTCCCATTCTGCGAGCTTGTGTGGCCTACAACTTCGCGGCTGAGCCGTTGTTGCTCCTAGACGTTTCCACTTCACAATAACAGCACTTACAGTTGACCTGGGCAGCTCTAGCAGGGCAGAAATTTGACGATCTGACTTGTTGGAAAAGGTGGCATCCTATGACGGTCTCACGTTGAAAGTCACTGAGCTCTTCAGCAAGGGCCATTCTACTGCCAATGTTTTATCTATGGAGATCGAATGGCTGCGTGCTCGATTTGATACACCTGTCAGCAACGGGTGTGGCTGAAATAGCCGAATCCACTCATTTGAAGGGGTGTCCACATACTTTTGTATATGTAGTGTATATCTGGGACCAGGCTAAATGTGTACATCCTCATATGGTGTAGTTCTCTATCTTTAATCCACTGTTGTAATGTATCGTGATGTCAGTTTTAACCCAAAGCAACAAGCATTGCCCTGTTGTTAAGGCTGGACAGTGTCAAATGGCATCTTACTACTACTATCACTATTACCACAGGCCTCTGGTCAAAAGTAGTGCTTTTTATAGGGGGAAGAAAAAAGGGTGGCATTTGGGACGCACATTCAGAGCGGTCTGAGTAGCTCCTCTGCAGCACAGAATACAGATGGGGGGGGGGGGGGGGGGGGGGGGGGGGTTCAGGGGAGTTCGATTGGACCAAGCGGGGCACATGATCGATTTTCAACGCAAGATTACCTGCGAGAACATTCTGTTTGTTGTGCCAGGGGGCGTTTCCCGTGCCATCTGATCTCAGAAGACGATCTCTCTGTCCCCTTTTCTGAATGTAGCTGGGTGCAGTCACAGCTGTTTAATCCTTCCTCTCTGTAACTTACAGCAACAATGAAATGTACCATGTCATCAAAAACACATCCACTTAACTTAAACCATTTAAGTTTCACTGCATTACAGTGAAGTTTACCTTAAAATCAGCAGCATTCTAAAGTTGAAACCCTTCTCCTCAGACTTACTTTTATTGGACGGGACAGCATTGATGGGACAGCATTGATGGGACAGCATTGATGGGCCAGCATTGATGGGCCAGCATTGATGGGCCAGCATTGATGGGACAGCATTGATGGGACAGCATTGTGTGCCTGGTGCCAGCCTTGTCTTGCAACCCACTCCAACACAATACCGCTACCCTATTTAGAGGCTCTCAACAGATCGTTCTCTGTTCAGACTGGTTCAATGGCACCGTCTGCATCCCAAATGGAAGCCTATTCCCTTATTATTAGGTACCTTTTATTCCCTATGGGCCCTGGTCAAAAGTAGTGCAATACATAGGGTATAGGGTGTCATTTGGGACGCACCCTAGCATATTGTTCTGTGTCCATACTGAGTCAATGGGGTTGGCTGCTTGGCTGTAGGGTCTGTCTGTCTGAATGGAGGCAGGATGATGTCATGACAGAACCTCATGCATGGTAGCAGTGAGACTGGACTGGACGGGGTGGGGGTGGGGGTGGAATAGGGGAGGAAGGAATGAGAGACAGTGAGGGGGAGAGAGAGAGACAGAGAGAAAAACAGACAGAGAGAGAGATATAGAGAGAGAGAGAGAGAGAGAGACAGAGGGAGAGAGACAGAGGGGGAGAGAGATAGAGAGAGAGAGAGAGAGAGAGAGAGAGAGAGAGAGAGAGAGAGAGAGAGAGAGAGAGAGAGAGAGAGAGAGAGAGAGAGAGAGAGACAGAGAGAGAGAGAGAGAGAGAGAGAGAGAGACAGAGAGCGAGAGAGCTGGGAGGAGGAAGGTAGAAGAGAGAGAGAAAGAGAGAGAGAGAGAGAGAGAGAGAGAGAGAAGAGAGAGAGAGAGAGAGAGAGAGAGAGAGAGAGAGAGAGAGAGAGAGAGAGAGAGAGAGAGAGAGAGAGAGAGAGAGAGAGAGAGAGAGAGAGAGAGAGAGAGAGAGCTGGGATGAGGAAGGTAGAAGAGAGAGGGAGGGAGCTGGGAGGAGGAAGGTAGAAGACAGAGGGAAGGGGGCTGGAAGGAGGAAGGAGGAAGGTAGAAGAGAGAGGGGAAGGTGGCTGGAAGGAGGAGGGTAGAAGAGAGAGGGGAAGGGGGCTGGAAGGAGGAAGGTAGAAGAGAGAGGGGAAGGGGGCTGGAAGGAGGAAGGTAGAAGAGAGAGGGGATGGGGGCTGGAAGGAGGAAGGTAGAAGAGAGAGGGGAAGGGGGCTGGAAGGAGGAAGGTAGAAGAGAGAGGGGATGGGGGCTGGGGGGAGGAAGGTAGAAGACAGAGGGGAATGGGGCTGGAAGGAGGAAGGAGGAAGGTAGAAGAAAGAGGGGAAGGGGGATGGAAGGAGGAAGGTAGAAGAGAGAGGGGAAGGGGAAGGGGGCTGGAAGGAGGAAGTAGAAGAGAGAGGGGATGGGGGCTGGAAGGAGGAAGGTAGAAGAGAGAGGGGAAGGGGGCTGGAAGGAGGAAGGTAGAAGAGAGAGGGGAAGGGGGCTGGAAGGAGGAAGGTAGAAGAGAGAGGGGGAAGGGGCTGGAAGGAGGAAGGTAGAAGACAGAGAGGGAGGGAGCTGGGAGGAGGAAGGTAGAAAAGAGAGGGAAGGGGGCTGGAAGGAGGAAGGTAGAAGACAGAGAGGGAGGGAGCTGGGAGGAGGAAGGTAGAAGAGAGAGGGGAAGGGGGCTGGAAGGAGGAAGGTAGAAGAGAGAGGGGAAGGGGGCTGAAGGAGGAAGGAGGAAGGTAGAAGAGAGAGGGAAGGGGGCTGGAAGGAGGAAGGTAGAAGAGAGAGGGGAAGGGGGCTGGAAGGAGGAAGGTAGAAGAGAGAGGGGATGGGGGCTGGAAGGAGGAAGGTAGAGAGAGAGGGAAGGGAGCTGGGAGGAGGAAGATAAAAGAGAGAGGGGAAGGGGGCTGGAAGAAAGAAGGTAGAAGAGAGAGGGGAAGGGGGCTGGAAGGAGGAAGGTAGAAGACAGAGAGGGAGGGAGCTGGGAGGAGGAAGGTAGAAGAGAGAGGGGAGGGGGGCTGGAAGGAGGAAGGTAGAAGACAGAGAGGGAGGGAGCTGGGAGGAGGAAGGTAGAAGAGAGAGGGGAAGGGGGCTGGAAGGAGGAAGGTAGAAGAGAGAGGGGAAGGGAGCTGGAGGAGGAAGATAAAAGAGAGAGGGGAAGGGGGCTGGAAGAAAGAAGGTAGAAGAGAGAGGGGAAGGGGCTGGAAGGAGGAAGGTAGAAGACAGAGAGGGAGGGAGCTGGGAGGAGGAAGGTAGAAGAGAGAGGGAGGGGGGCTGGAAGGAGGAAGGTAGAAGACAGAGAGGGAGGGAGCTGGGAGGAGGAAGGTAGAAGAGAGAGGGGAAGGGGGCTGGAAGGAGGAAGGTAGAAGAGAGAGGGGAAGATGGCTGGAAGGAGGAAGGTAGAAGACAGAGAGGGAGGGAGCTGGGAGGAGGAAGGTAGAAGAGAGAGGGGATGGAGGCTGGAAGGAGGAAGGTAGAAGACAGAGAGGGAGGGAGCTGGGAGGAGGAAGGTAGAAGAGAGAGTGGAAGGGGGCTGGAAGGAGGAAGGTAGAAGACAGAGAGGGGGAGCTGGGAGGAGGAAGATAGAAGAGAGAGGGGAAGTGGGCAGGAAGGAGGAAGGTAGAAGAGAGAGGGGAAGGGGCCTGGAAGGAGGAAGGTAGAAGACAGAGAGGGAGGGAGCTGGGAGGAGGAAGGTAGAAGAGAGAGGGGAAGGGGGCTGGAAGGAGGACGGTAGAAGAGAGAGGGGAAGGGGGCTGGAAGGAGGAAGGTAAAAGAGAGAGGGGAAGGGGGCTGGAAAGAGGAAGGTAGAAGAGAAAGGGGAAGATGGCTGGAAGGAGGAAGGTAGAAGAGAGAGGGGAAGGGGGCTGGAAGGAAAAGGGTAGAAGAGAGAGGGGAAGGGGGCTGGAAGGAGGAAGGTAGAAGAGAGAGGGGAAGGGGGCTGGAAGAGGAAGGTAGAAGAGAGAGGGGAAGGGGCTGGGAAGGAGGAAGGTAGAAGAGAGAGGGGAAGGGGGCTGGGAGGAGGAAGGTAGAAGAGAGAGGGGAAGGGGTAATTTGTGCATCACCCTCTGCTTTGTGTTCTTTGATGGCTAG
>NW_028157489.1:0-24791 GCF_964263955.1 Coregonus lavaretus
CAGAAATCAGGAATGCAGACAGGCTCTATCTATCTGAGCTACTGTGTCCAACACACCACCACATGTTGTTATGTTGGGCAAATAAGGATGTTATTCTAATGTATTATTTTCAATGACATGTTTTGCTAAAATAAAGGTTTAAGGAAATACAGGCATGCACCATATTACTACAAGACAAAACAGCTCAATCAAGCCTGATGGTCTTGTAAGTATAAAAGCAAAGTGTGCATTCATTTAATTAAACAAAGCATGAAAAGGTAGCGTAATGGGATAATGTCTTACTGTGGTGTGTGAAGAATCCAATACTTTACCTTGCATGCGGTACAAATCACATGATTGTGGAAGCAGCTCCTCTAAGAGTATAAATTAGGCTATTTGAGAAGGTTTGAATCCTAAGCCACCTGCCTACACATAGTTTGAAGTACAATACTAACATAGCTACTGCAGTAGGTCAAAGCTGTGTGCTGGAAAACCTTGGTAGAGCATGGGTGGAATAGGCATTTTGGTGCTCATGTGAATTTCCTTTCTCTTTTGGCTTCAGACCAATGCCTATTGTCACTTAAAACATATATTTTTTTGTTTTTAATAGATGATAGACTCTAGTGCCCAAAAGCCTGTGTTAGCATGGGCAGCGCCAGAGAGGAAGAGGCAAAGCGAGAGAGTCAACTCCCGTCAAAATCTGTCCATGCGGGAATACAGAGATAAACAGACCAATAAGCAGACCGATAAGCAGACCGTCTGCCTTGCTGCCTTTGGGACAATGACTCCCACTGTTGGGGCGGAGACGCGACCATCTTGTCATTATATACAGTATCTCTAGCAGCGCCATTGAGGACTTTCATCATTTTTAAGTAGTCAACTGCAGTGTTGTAGTACTCAAGCCCAGGACTCGGACTTGACTTGGACTCAAGTCACGATTATCATGACTCATGACTTGACTCAGACTCGACCAGTGGTGACTCAGACTTGGACTCGATCTGTTGTGGCTTTGTCAGAAAATCTATATTTTACATAATTCAACATACTAGCTACAACAGCAAATGTTAGATAGCTTTAATATCTATTTAGGAATACAAATGTGCAAAAGTGTAATGAAACTTTGCTTAAAAAATGGGTGGACAGCTACTGAGCACTACCAAGGGACTCGTGAGTCGACTCATGACTCGAGTATAAAGGACTCGGACATGGATTCAAACACTAGGCACTTGGGACTCGACTCGGACTAAAGGTTTAGTGACTTGACTACATCACTGGTCAACTGGGTGGGACTTCTTATGGGTTAAGGAAGGATCACAATTCCATCCAGGCCATCAGGAGGGATGAGCCAATGAATTATGCTTGTGACTATCCCTTTAAGTTCCCTTTAAGCTCCTGCCATATCCCTTGGCCATGAGACACATTACTTTATCACATAAATATCTAAATATTAATATTGTCAATTGCCTAATATTCTATTTTTGCATATTTTATATTGTTTAAATGTTACGTTTCTGTTTAACGACTGGTACAGTTGCATAATACATTGGCAAATCAGGCGGATACTAGTTGAGGAATCGCCCACTTCCGCCAGCCTACCTATCAGCGGTCAAATTGCGCGCACATGGTCCTTCTCTTCCGCTTCAACATGGCGGCATCCATGGCATCCCAGGCTGTAACAAGAGGACTACGTGGAGCAAGTGCTAAGTACTTATTTCTTGACAAATTAAAGGTACTGACATAATTTTAAATGTTGACAATATGCTTTTCATGACGATTTTACTGTCACTGAGAGCTCGCCAGACTGGCTGCTGTAGCCAGAACAAAATTGAGAAACAGCTCGCTGATGTAACAGTCCATTATTACCTAACCAGCGGTGCAATTGAAATGAAATATCTTAAAACGAAACATATTTCCACGGAAGACAACTATTTTTAGAACACTAGAGCACTGTCATTAGACTTTAATCACGAGCATTCTGCATGCATACTTGCCATTGTACTGCACATAGTGATTTGAGTGTCAAGTGTAATTGACAGTAGCATAGAACAGATGAATAATTAGGTTATTTGTGTGGCAGGCAGGATTTTATTTGGAAGGTTGATCATCTAAAAATAATTAAATGGAGGTGCCTCAAATGTATTAAACGGTAATGTGATATTGATTGACCTCTGTTTTTCCCTGGGTAACTCAGTATTCAACCTTTGACCCCAATTGACTGAAGTGCTTCAATAGCTGGTTGATAGTAATGTCAGCTTTCAAGATGGGGTAATGGTGCAAAGGTTGTTTCCTATTTGTACTTTAAACATTATAATTTATGTAGATAAAGTATCCCTGTTTGACTGATTGTTGTGAAATAGATTATTTTCTGTGCCTACTTCAGTCAGGTCACTAGTCTATAATACACTTTGCTACATATTACATGCATCAGAATAGTTTTACATTTGGTGGATACGTTTTCTAAGAATACAAAATAGTAACGTGTTAGGCCATGAGATTGCAGAGCGGTATGTCAAACATCAAAACGTTCAGCAATATCTGAACACACTAAGGGCAACCAGATTGAAACGAGTTGCATCATATGTACTCAAACTAGCATGTTGTACTTGACTCTGAATAGACTTAGGCACACTTGTCTTATGGTGCTCTGTAATCGAAAGGGGGAGTTTTACTGTTGATGGGTTCGATCCCCGGGACCACCCATACACAAAAATGTATGCACGCATGACTGTAAGTCGCTTTGGATAAAAGCGTCTGCTAAATGGCTTATTATTATTATTATTATTATTATTATTATTATTATTATTATTATTATTATAGTCTAAACAGTGGCCCAGTCAAGCAGGGACCTAGACAGATTGTAGTCGCCTCTTTTAGCTTAGGCTAGTTGGACTTTTGGAGTCTCCTATGTTGACTTTTTCTTTTGTGCTTTTGCACTTTGTGCATCATGACAGATGTTTGCAGAGTTATAGCAGTTTGTCAGTGACACTTGCGGATAGAGAATAACTTGGGAGTGGATGAGGCTTGATGTCTTTGTTTACTGTATCCAGACCTCACTGATATAGAGTGAAACAATTAGAGCAGCTAATGTCGCCCCTACTCCAGCAGTGTTATGTAGTTGTGAGGAACATGTTTTTGAAAGGACTATGGGCTATTTGGGGCCACAGTTTGAAGGTCGCTGAGTGCATCGTAGGACTATTCCTCTGGGCCTCTGCTATTGATAGATACAGAAGGCTATATTGATGTAGTTAAATGTAGGCCTAGTACTGCAGTCTAATTCTTCTCTCTTCTAATATGAAATGACCTGAAATAGTTGCATATGTGTTTTTCAAGTACCCCAGCCTAATTAACCTTACTAAATAATGGAGTCAATTAGCTGTCGTCAGAGTTTATTGCTAAAGCATCATTGCTGTTATGATCATTGTCATTAGTGTTATTTCCCTTTATCTACAGGTGCGATACACGGAGGGCACAGTTGACCTAGTATCTACTTTTACCCACAGTATAGGCTAGTATCTGTCTGAAGCCCCGAACACAGTTACTGACTAACTCACCCTCCCACGACTAGGCTAACACTAACACTAACAGCACTCTCCTAGCATGCGCAGTAGACAGACCACCACCATGGGTACTTGCTGCTTGAAAATCTAGTTTGGTATTCTGTGTATAGTGCTAAGTAAGCATATATTTTCATCTCGTTGGTACTGTATTATGAGACATAGCCTAGCTTTAGTATCTAGGGACTAGCCTCATCTATCAGGAAGAAGGCTGGGATAATGAGAAGGCACACACTGCCAAGTCGTATTACATTGCACATCTTTATATTTTCTTAAAAATCATACATTTTGAAGATGATGCAAGCAACCCTAGTTTCCATTGTGTGTGTGTGATAAATGAGGGATTGGAGAAGGGCAATTCTACAGTAACAGAGTGATGCTGAGACACTTTAAAATGTATGTCAAACTAAAAACAATGATTGCAAAGTTAAACAAACCATACAACTCTATGCACAAGGACTACTTTTAACAATTTCCACAGAACATTTTTCAAAAACGCATTTAGGTGTACTTGAAGAACGGTGCAGATGCAAAGTTTATAACAGAATGACGGTTGGCGCTGTCACTCCGTTACCAAACTTTGCATCTGCAATGTAAAGTAAATGTGTTTTTGTACAATTTCCTGTGGAAATTGTTAAAAGGCGTCCTTGTGCATAGAGTTGTATTTTTTGTTAAAATTTTTCGATTGTATATCATTAATACAGTGAGGGAAAAATGTATTTGATCCCCTGCTGATTTTGAACGTTTGCCCACTGACAAAGAAATGACCAGTCTATAATTTTAATGGTAGGTTTATTTGAACAGTGAGAGACAGAATAACAACAAATAAATCTAGAAAAAACGCATGTCAAAAATGTTATTAATTGATTTGCATTTTAATGAGGGAAATAAGTATTTGACCCCTCTGCAAAACATGACTTAGTACTTGGTGGCAAAACCCTTGTTTGCAATCACAGAGGTCAGACGTTTCTTGTAGTTGGCCACCAGGTTTGCATACATCTCAGGAGGGATTTTGTCCCACTCTTCTTTGAAGATCATCTCCAAGTCATTAAGGTTTCGAGGCTGACGTTTGGCAACTCGAACCTTCAGCTCCCTCCACATATTTTCTATGGGATTAAGGTCTGGAGACTGGCTAGGCCACTCCAGGACCTTAATGTGCTTCTTCTTGAGCCACTCCTTTGTTGCCTTGGCCGTGTGTTTTGGGTCATTGTCATGCTGGAATACCCATCCACGACCCATTTTCAATGCCCTGGCTGAGGGAAGGAGGTTCTCACCCAAGATTTGATGGTACATGGCCCCGTCCATTGTGCCTTTGATGCGGTGAAGTTGTCCTGTCCCCTTAGCAGAAAAACACCCCCAAAGCATAATGTTTCCACCTCCATGTTTGACGGTGGGGATGGTGTTCTTGGGGTCATAGGCAGCATTCCTCCTCCTCCAAACACGGCGAGTTGAGTTGATGCCAAAGAGCTCCATTTTGGTCTCATCTGTCCACAACACTTTCACCCAGTTCTCCTCTGAATCATTCAGATGTTCATTGGCAAACTTCAGACGGGCATGTATATGTGCTTTCTTGAGCAGGGGGACCTTGCGGGCACTGCAGGATTTCAGTCCTTCACGGTGTAGTGTTTTACCAATTGTTTTCTTGGTGACTATGGTCCCAGCTGCCTTGAGATCATTGACAATATCCTCCTGTGTAGTTCTGGGCTGATTCCTCACCGTTCTCATGGTCATTGCAACTCCACGAGGTGAGATCTTGCATGGAGCCCCAGGCCGAGGGAGATTGACAGGTCTTTTGTGTTTCTTCCATTTGCGAATAATCGCACCAACTATTGTCACCTTCTCACCAAGCTGCTTGGCGATGGTCTTGTAGCCCATTCCAGCCTTGTGTAGGTCTACAATCTTGTCCCTGACATCCTTGGAGAGCTCTTTGGTCTTGGCCATGGTGGAGAGTTTGGATTCTGATTGATTGCTTCTGTGGACAGGTGTCTTTTATGCAGGTAACACGCTGAGTTTAGGAGCACTCCCTTTAAGAGTGTGCTCCTAATCTCAGCTCGTTACCTGTATAAAAGACACCTGGGAGCCAGAAATCTTTCGGATTGAGAGGGGGTCAAATACTTATTTCCCACATTAAAATGCAAATCAATTTATAACATTTATGACATGCGTTTTTCTGGATTTTTTTGTTGTTATTCTGTCTCTCACTGTTCAAATAAACCTACCATTAAAATTATAGACTGATCATTTCTTTGTCAGTGGGCAAACGTACAAAATCAGCAGGGGATCAAATACTTTTTCCCCTCACTGTAGATGATCTCTTCAAATAAAATAAAATGTTATTGGTCACATGCGCCGAATACAACAGGTGCAGACATTACAGTGAAATGCTTACTTACAGCCCTTAACCAACAGTGCATTTATTTTTAACAAAAACAACAACAAAAAAAGTGTTGAAAAAAAAAAAGAGCAGAAGTAAAATAAAATAACAGTAGGGAGGCTATATATACAGGGGGGTACCGTTGCAGAGTCAATGTGCGGGGGCACCGGCTAGTTGAGGTAATATGTACATGTGGGTAGAGTTAAAGTGACTATGCATAAATAATTAACAGAGTAGCAGCAGCGTAAAAAGGATGGGGTGGGGGGGCAGTGCAAATAGTCCAGGTAGCCATGATTAGCTGTTCAGGAGTCTTATGGCTTGGGGGTAGAAGCTGTTGAGAAGTCTTTTGGACCTAGACTTGGCACTCCGGTACCGCTTGCCGTGCGGTAGCAGAGAGAACAGTCTATGACTAGGGTGGCTGGAGTCTTTGACAATTTTGAGGGCCTTCCTCTGACACCGCCTGGTATAGAGGTCCTGGATGGCAGGAAGCTTGGCCCCAGTGATGTACTGGGCCGTACGCACTACCCTCTGTAGTGCCTTGCGGTCGGAGGCCAAGCAGTTGCCATACCAGGCGGTGATGCAACCAGTCAGGATGCTCTCGATGGTGCAGCTGTAGAATTTTTTGAGGATCTGAGGACCCATGCCAAATCTTTTCAGTGTCCTGAGGGGGAATAGGCTTTGTCGTGCCCTCTTTACGACTGTCTTGGTGTGTTTGGACCATGATAGTTCGTTGGTGATGTGGACACCAAGGAACTTGAAGCTTTCAACCTGTTCCACTACAGCCCCGTCGATGAGAATGGGGGCGTGCTCAGTCCTCTTTTTTTTCCTGTAGTCCACAATCATCTCCTTTGTCTTGGTCACGTTGAGGGAGAGATCTTGACAGATCTATTGTGGTATTTTCTGTTACCCTAGTGTTATTGAGAACACCACTAAGCCTAACTCTTAATGAATCAGAGCTCAGCAGTTTTTTCTCCAGATTGTATTCTAGCCAAGGGTGTGTTAATAATTTCCCTCTGCTTCAGGGGTTAAAGCGCCCCTAGCCTCTCTCCTTGTGTTCACACTTCATCTACATGCAAGCCTCTCTGCAATCTTCAGGAGCCTGGACGTCTGCCAGCGTTCCAAACAATTGATCGCTTTAGTCTGTGACAGCACACATTAACTTTAGCACCACTACTCTCCCCCAGTGGTAAACTTGTGCAGAACTTCTAATCTACGTTTTCTGGCTGCAGCACCTGGTTTTGATACCCTCTCTCGCTTTCTTTTATGGGCCCACTGCCGAAGGGTGGCACAGTATTGGAGCCCGTGCAGGATGACTGACTGGCAGGTAGTGTCACAATGGAGTCTCATCGGCTATGACAGTCGTCCGCTCCACAGGGATCTACATTTAAGATGATTTGTCAATAACAATGCGCAGGAAATCGCAATATTTCAGATGGATGGTGTATGGGGGAGATAGAGGGATAGGGGTGTTTTCTTCTCATAAATCAAATCTCCTGAATTCTTGTCTGCACAGTGAGATAATCCTCCAGCTGTTTTTCACTGTCGCTGAACCGTGCTTAATTTGTAAACGTTTGCCACGTTCTTTAAGGTGTCACAGTTCTCTGGCCCCGTAGTGCTGCAGCCCAGCATCAGTTTGAGTGGGAAACGGCAGGGAGAGAGGAGCTCAATGAGAGACCGTCCTGAATATTTTAGCATGTGGGTGGGGGCTGCGACGACTCTGGTTGCTGGAACTTCAAACGACAGGCGGCTTCCCCATCTGTCTACAGCAAGAACACATTTACATTTCCTCCCTGCGAGGGATACAGTACACCAAGTTAGCTATAACTGGATTTAAATATCATTTCGCCAAGGTTAATAGCCATTTCTGTAGCTCATAAGAGGTGTTTAGGCTTTTTCAATAATTTAGAAGGGCTGCGATCATTCTGAATTTGGCAGCCTCCAAAGCAAGAATGTAATGAATGAATGCACACATCAACCCAGTCAATTCAGTTATTTTCTACTGATGATAATTTGGTTGGGAGATGCTGGGAAACGGCAGCAGTTGAAATGGAAGGATGAAGAGCAGTATTGTAAGCACCTTTTTTAAGGATATAGGCTACTCTAGGGCATTGACCTTCACTAGGCCTAGCCTATGTAGCCTTTTCCTCTTGTAACAGGAGTCAAATGTTCACACTTCCGTAGCGCCCAGGTCCTGCACAAGTCATTCCAGTATGATAGGAGTTCACTTTGACAGATGGAGCATCCACACCTCCCTCCTCAGTCTTATCTTCCCTCTAGACCTGACACCTGCAATTACGTCACCCTATGACGTCTCTTATTAGCTGTGATAATTGCTAACTGTCCTATCTGTGGAGACCCAGAGACTTGGGTTTGTTCTGCAGCAGATTAGGCCCTCCCGTCCCTCATATTGCAGATGAAGCAAATCTGTGATCTAAATCCTGTAGCCATGCTCCACTGCTCCTGCCTCCTCATTCTTCCCCTCTCTACCACAGCACTGCTCCCACCCCAAACAGGCAGACGTTATGGTTCGCGCCCTCCACCACGGCCTAATGGAGCCTACTCCAGATCTGCTCTAACTCCCCTCATGGCCGGGGCATGACCTTGGCTTACACAGGCCAAGGACTTCCACTACAGCTCTCTAGAAGAGGGTAGGAGGCAAAGATGAGAGAAAGTGAGATAGGACAGTGGTGATTCTATCAGTTTTGGCTTAAAGCATGAACACTTCCCTGAAAATTGAAATGGAATCCATTATCACCCTATTGAAAGGGGAGTGTCTGTCATCAACATTTAATTAGTCCATTAATCTGTTTTTTCAGAATAAATACTGATCTGAATTAGGCTCCTAATGCTTCATCGTGCGTGATTTTACTACATGGTTGGTTTTATGTGGGGAGTTACAGATGATTCACATTGGCCTGTTGATGCTGGAAATTCAAATCATTCTGCCTTTCTGCCCCCATTTCCTTAAGTGTAGGGTATGTGTCGCCACCATCATTGCTAACTAGCATGCAGTGGCTGTCTAATTACAATACAGCTCATCTTTATGAGTCATAACTAATAGCAAACTGCCTCCTCATTAGCTGGAAAACATTTAACTGCAATCAGGACATACAATGGTTTTTATAACAAGTCAGTGTTTACCGACATTTTGGGCTCTGCTCTTGTAAATGGATCAGGATTCCAATCCTCTTTAAACTCTACCCGGATGGTTAGCTAAATGGAGGCAAAGGGCCCGTGTTCAAAACCTGAATAGGAACCAATCAATTAGGTACAATTGGCAAACTGGCAATGTGTTAATTTCTTAAACATTTTGATAATGCCCCTTAGGAGAATTCCAGTTAATTAACTGGGAGACCATCCATTGGCGCTAATTAGCCAGAGTCATTTCAAAGGGTTAGGGTCTGGCCATGACTAGTAATGAGGATTTTAACCCTGGGAGACGTCTGGGGACACCACTGTATTAGAAGAGATTCAGAGCTGTAGACACATCCTCTGTAAGCTATCTGGCTGGCTCTAAATCCATTTCAGAAGAGGAGAGAGAGAATAGCCGAAACATGATATAGTACAACCTTTTTAGGGGTTTTTGTTTAACAAAGATATAAAAACATGAATGAGTATGCACTTTTTTTGTGTAGCATGTAGACCCGGTGTTGAACAAAGTAGTGTGGCTGAAGGCAGAGTCTTACATTTTGGTGAGACCTCCTTTAGTGGACATGAATGGAAATATTAAATCAAAATCCTATTGTTTAAAGACCATTTAGTTGCAAGATGTCCTCATTCCTCTCATTAGGTGTTGTGTTTTGGCTATAGCCTGCTGTACTGTACAACTAGGCCATCTCTTCCCTTCACCCCAAAAAATAGTCATTTAGGAGACCTTGAAAGTGTTTATCATTTCAAATAGTTTTTTGGAGAAAAGAGACGCCTTGACTAGACTCCCATAAGCTCCTCTTCCTATTCCCAAAGCTATGCCGGGTCCATGCAGATTTGCTCATGAATATGCTTGTTAAAAAATGTGTATTCCCTTGTGGTGGAAAGCAGCTGCGGTTTTTGTTTTCTGCAAGGACTCTTATAGGAATCAATCCCCTATCGACTTATTGAGTTTCTCTCTCTGTGCTCCTAATGGAGGGGCACTATGTCCAGCCTCTGAGACATGCTAATGATGATAGCCTTCCCTGAGAGGTTCAGAGCACAGGGCCATTGAAGGGCCATATTCATTCTTTACTGCTTTAATGCAGCCGTTGGCCCTTAATGGAGCATGCCAGAGGCTTGTTTTTTTATTCATACATCGAAAAAGTTCAACATAAGCACTCCATGAAATAATACCTCTAGATTTTGCGTCTGAAGAGTGAATGAGTGATGATGTTGGCCTCTGTCCAGGTGTCCTAATAAAGTATTGGTTTTCCTCCCTGCCGTTTGCATGGGCTCTTCACCCCATCCATCACCAGAGTTCTGTTCTAGAAATGTCGTGCTGTGTTGTGTGTCTGGTAACGTTCCTTCGTTTCTGTGTGCTATTGCTACATGCAGGATTTCCCTCCCCTCAATCAAAGCATGGCCTAAACTAGGGAAATAGCTCAGGCCTAGCCTACTTCATGAGACGTAGCCTACTTGACGAGGCCTTAAGGCCATTTTGTGGATTAGAAAGTGATGTGAGCTATCAGTGGAGTGCTCCTGTTCTATATAGTAGGCCTAGAATATACACTGAGTATACCAAACATTAGGAACGCCTTCCTCATATTGAATTGCACTCGGGGCATGGACTCTACAAGGTGTCAAGTGTTTCACAGGGATGCTGGCCCATGTTGACCCCAATGCTTCCCACAGTTGTGTCAAGTTGGCTGGATGTCCTTTGGGTGGTGGACCATTCTTGATACACACGGGAAACTGTGGAGGGTGAAAAACCCAGCAGCGTTGCAGTTCTTGACACAAACCGGTGCCCCTGGCACTTACTACCATACTCCGTTTAAAGTTTGCTGAACCACTGCCATTTTGTGCCACTTGAAAGTAAGAGCTGAGGGTGCTTCTGAGTCTGCTTAAAGCCATATGCCAGTTCTGAGGTAGGAGTAGTGTGCTTGCTGCCCTGACTCTGTCCTTTCACGCCACTCCTTGGTGGTGCATCTGTGACACTGCACAATTTAATGCAGCTGCTGCCACAGCACTGTCCTCTGCTCTCTGCCTTTGTATGGGGACAGACAGACCGACAGACTAACTCTGGGTGCGTTACAGAGAGGAGCCGTATGGACCGCTGCAACACATGCTTCACTCAGCACATTTGGGTGCTTTAGGCATTTTGTTGGTTAATTATATTCATTTTTGAATGTCAGTTTCTTTTAATGACTTTGGTAACTTACAGTATGCGTTGTTGCATTTTTCCCCCGGTTGTGGCATAACTTAGAGCATAGGGCCGAGGCCCATATCATATTCATTCACTTTTAGGCTTTATATTCAGGTTGTTTGATTGGCTGTTTGATGATCGAGGATAAAATGTTGATATTCTAGTAGTCAAAAGATTGTCAAAAAACAGTCTGAAAGAAGAAGTTATAGCCTATATATTGGGGTCGGCTATGAGCTTAAAGTAAAAAAGGGTAATCTTTGTATCTTGAAGTGCTTTGCTCTGACATTTTGTGATCACTGGCTGAATGTCAAGATTTTAGCTGTAAGCCTGCTGAAAGCAAAAATCTCCCTCACAGAATATCGTGGTGCTTCAGTAGTCTTTACTTTTATTGGTACTTTTTTCTCTCGCTTGAACTTGGTGGCGAGATCTTTTGCTGTACAATTTCTGCTCATACTTTGGTGTGAAGACCAATGTTGATGGTCAGACAGGGACAGTGTTTGATAAAGGAATTATTTTGTTACGGTATTTGTCCACAAGAGATTAGCCTAAACCTAATTGATCCAAAACCTCCAGCATAAAAAAAACAACTAGAAACCCTATTGGCTATGTTAATGGAGACCTGTGAAGTGTCTAGTCACTGCCTGGCTATAGCCTATTGAGTAAAAGACTGAGGAGAGAGCACTAAATGTGTTCACTGATGCATATCCTCTGAGGTTAAGTTTCTCCCGCTCTAATTTCCAGTGACAGAGTTATGGCCTTTCATGTTTTATGGCTCCACCGCTCAGGAACATTGTCTTTTTTTCATTTTCACAATGAATGAGACCTTGGTCGTGTCCGAATACCCATACTAGAGTACTACATACAGTGCATTTGGAAAGTATTCAGACCCCTTACCTTTTTCCACATTTTGTTATGTTACAGCCTTATTCTAAAATTGATAAAATTAATTTTTTTACTCATCAATCTACACACAATACCCCATAATGACAAAGTGAAAACAGGTTTTTAGAAATCTCAGCCAATGTATTAAAAATAAAAAACAGAAAAACATTATTTACATAAGTATTCAGACCCTTTGCTATGAGACTCGAAATTGAGCTGCGGTGCATCCTGTTTCCATTGATCATCCTTGAGATGATTCTACAACTTGATTGGAGTCCACTCGTGGTAAATTCAATTGATTGAACATGATTTGGAAAAGGCACACATCTGTTTAAGGTCCCACAGTTAACAGTGCATGTCAGAGCAAAAACCAAGCCATAAGGTCGAAGGAATTGTCCGTAGAGCTCCGAGACAGGATTGTGTCGAGGCACAGATCTGGGGAAGGGTACCAAAAAATATCTGCAGCATTGAAGGTCCTGAAGAACACAGTGGCCTCCATCATTCTTAAATGGAAGAAGTTTGGAACCACCAAGAGTCTTTCTAGAGCTGGCCGCCCGGCCAAACTGCGCAATCGGGGGAGAAGGGCCTTGGTCAGGGAGGTGACCGAGAACCCGATGATCACTCTGACAGAGGTCTAGAGTTCCTCTGTGGAGATGGGAGAACCTTCCAGAAGGACAACCATCTCTGCAGCACTCCAACAATCAGGCCTTTATGGTAGAGTGGCCAGACGGAAGCCACTCCTCAGTAAAAGGCACATGACAGCCCGCTTGGAGTTTGCCAAAAGGCACCTAAAGGACTCTGACCATGAGAAACAAGATTCTCTGGTCTGATGAAACCAAGATTGAACTCTTTGGCCTGAATGCCAAGCGTCACGTCTGGAGGAAACCTGGCACCATCCCTATGGTGAAGCATGGTGGTGGCAGCATCATGCTGTGGGGATGTTTTTTCAGAGGCATGGACTGGGAGACTAGTCAGGATCGAGGGAAAGATGAACGGAGCAAAGTACAGAGATCCTTGATGAAAACCTGCTCCAGAGGGACAACTACCCTAAGCACACAGCCAAGACAACAATGGAGTGGCTTCGGGACAAGTCTCTGAATGTCCTTGAGTGGCTCGGCCAGAGCCTGGACTTGATACTGATTTGAACATCTCTGGAGAGACCTGAAAATAGCTGTGCAGCGACGCTCCCCATCCAATCTGACAGAGCTTGAGAGGCTCTGCAGAGAAGAATGGGAGAAACTCCCCAAATACAGGCGTGCCATGCTTGTAGCGTCATACCCAAGAAGGCTCAAGTCTGTAATCACTGCCAAAGGTGCTTCAACAAAGTACTGAGTAAAGGGTCTGAATACTTATGTAAATGAGTTATTTCTGTTTTTTATACATTTGCAAAAATATAATAATCTGTTTTTGCTTCGTCATTATGGGGTATTGTGTGTAGATTGAGGAGGAAAAACTATTTAATCCATTTTAGAATAAGGCTTGTAACATAACAAAATGTGGAAAAATTCAAGGGGTCTGAATACTTTCCGAATGCACTGTACTTAAACTGCATACTATTTACTCATCTTACGTACCATTTAGTAAAAAGTATGCCACGGCCGCAACGCAGTAGTGGCTCCTGATTGGCTGAATAGGTTTGGCGGGGCCGAGTGCGGGTGGGTTTTTCCAAAATCAAGAAATGCATTGCATTAACCTGCTTGATAATAGCTAATTTCCAATTTGATTAATTTGTCTTAACTCTGAATAGAATAGGAATGGAGTTATAGGCCTACTCAGGCTGGTTATAGGCAGCCTATCACATTCCACCTATACCGTAGCCCATCTATCCTATTTAAAAAAGGACTGAAGACAGAAACAGATAATTTGGTTCCATTAAAACATATTTATTAGTGAAACCAAAATGCTGTTATATATGAAATCAAATAGCCTATTACACACAACAAAACTTTTCAAATATTCAAATCAAAAGGCTATTACACAGAAAACCATGAAAAGAACTCGGGCCTATCACTCTCAGCCCACCTCTTCCAATGCATTGTGGAAAAGTATGCCTTGAATTCTACTAGATGAAGAGCCGAAATTAGTATACTATTAAACATGACATTTTTGCATACTGAGAATGCGTCATGCGTGATTGCGTTGTTTCCCCCCTATTCGTTGATTTCGGGTGCGCATCCCCCATATCTAATTGATCAGCTGTTGTCAAAGCCTAAATGAGTATGACATCCGGGCATTTAAAGTATACTCAATTTTCTAAATGTCGCATATTATTAAACTTAAAAAAAAAAATGTATTAAACTTTCTCAAACCATCTCTCTCTCCACTCTCTCCTGTTTCTCTTTTCTCTCATCCGCCTCTCTCTCTCTCTCTCTATCCAACTATCTCTCTCTCTCTCCCATTTTCTCCCACTCTCTGCCTCAGTGGGTAGAGGCTAGATGTGAGTAGTGTGTGGATGTGTGCGTTCCATCTCTGTGAGTAGTGTGTGGATGTGTGTTCCTTCTCTGTGAGTAGTGTGTGGATGTGTGCGTTCCATCTCTGTGAGTAGTGTGTGGATGTGTGCGTTCCATCTCTGTGAGTAGTGTGTGGATGTGTGCGTTCCATCTCTGTGAGTAGTGTGTGGATGTGTGCGTTCCATCTCTGTGAGTAGTGTGTGGATGTGTGCGTTCCATCTCTGTGAGTAGTGTGTGGATGTGTGCGTTCCATCTCTGTGAGTAGTGTGTGGATGTGTGCGTTCCATCTCTGTGAGTAGTGTGTGGATGTGTGCGTTCCATCTCTGTGAGTAGTGTGTGGATGTGTGCGTTCCATCTCTGTGAGTAGTGTGTGGATGTGTGCGTTCCATCTCTGTGAGTAGTGTGTGGATGTGTGCGTTCCTTCTCTGTGAGTAGTGTGTGGATGTGTGCGTTCCATCTCTGTGAGTAGTGTGTGGATGTGTGCGTTCCATCTCTGTGAGTAGTGTGTGGATGTGTGCGTTCCTTCTCTGTGAGTAGTGTGTGGATGTGTGCGTTCCATCTCTGTGAGTAGTGTGTGGATGTGTGCGTTCCATCTCTGTGAGTAGTGTGTGTGTGTTTGGGCCCTAACTATGACCTTCCTTTGCCTGATAAGTAGGAGTATATAGGACTGTGTGTCAGTTTGTGTACATGTGTGCGCAGGCTGCTGGTATTTAATAGCGCCTGGTAGGTTGTCTCTAGAGCACTGATGAAGATAATTACTGTAGAGCGAGTGTCTCTGGGGAGGGCAGCCTCCTGCATGCAAATCCTCCACTTACTTCTCTCTCTCCTGGGGCAGGCCTGCAACACACTCACAACTCACTCCCCTACTACCACCACCCTACATGATTTAGCCTACACATGACTTAGCGCTGATTTAACAACTTTGACTTAGCAGTGACTTGACAATGACTTAGCTGTGACTTACAGCACTTTACTGCCAAAGTCAAACAGGAAATTAAATAGAATTAAAGAAAGGGAATCCTGCAAAAGCTCAAACACATGTGCCAGAGAATAGGAATGGCAAACATATAAACGCTCTCACGCTGTGTTGTCACCATACCAGTATTGCGATACTAGGACGTAAGGAAACAACCATTTCTTGAGAAAAACAGTTCTAATGTTGGAAAAAACAGCCTTATGTTTTCACGCTGAGTCACTGTTATGATGAGTTCTCTGGTATCAAGGAATTCAGGATGCAAGAATATAATTAAACACTTTGATGGAGAGTTGATACAATGTATTTAATATACGGTACCGGATTCAACATAACAAGTTGCACGTGAATTGCCCCTTGCTATTTGAATGATAGACACAGAAAATCTCTCTAATGGAATCTCTGCTTGCTTTGCAAGCTAATTCTATCCAACAGTTGCCAACCATTATTGGGTGTCAATCCCAGCTACAATAGTATCATCTTGCCCCCAGTCAGGATATTCCATCACGTACCCATTCTAAGATTAACACCAGTGTGGCTGGGTAAAGTGTGGCTTTAGTCCTTCCTTGGTATTACATTGGTATGTTGGTCTCTCAGTCAGTGTACTGGGGATAAAGTGCTGTTGGCGTCCCACTCCTCTATTGTTTGTCACAAGGTAACTGTGAGTGCCTGGAGGGACACCGCCAGCCCCACTTTGCGTTCAGCAGCTGTTATTTTAGGATATTTTCTCCTTTTCTCCTCCCTTTTCTCCCTGTTTGGTGACAGAGAGGAGTCTGAAGTGTTTTCTGCTCCCCCCTCCAACTGTTCACTAGGTACACTACATCTGCTTTATTTAAGGTGGTGTTTTTCAAGTTAGAAAATAACTTTTTTTCTCCTCAGCAGACTTTGTCAGAACTTGTCAGGTCAGATTAATATTGAGCTCCACTGGTTTTATTGTGCCATCCCATGCTAGCCTGTTAAAGATCTACTCAATGTGTGAAGAACTCTCAAGGCGAGGTTAGCTCTGAAAAGCAGCCCATTCCATCCTAAAGAAGTCTCCTTTCTGTTGAGTCCTCAGAGACCCAACACCACTTCTCCTTTTACAATGTTATTATTTTTAAGAGGCAGGTATTATTAGGCCTCAACACAGTAGGCTCTTTCTGCTGACTTCATAACACTCAGCGTGTGCACTTGCTATAATATAACACACACACACACAGGGCTCTACAGTACGACCATTTTACTCACATATGCGCAACCTGGAATTTTCATGTGCTCCTACATTTCTTTGTGTGCGCATTTTTTGTGTGCTCCGTGTAGCAAAGGTCAGCGCAGAGCCCTGACACACACACACACACACACACACACACACACACACACACACACACACACACACCAGGGTTTCCGTTATCCTGTGTTTTTTGTTTTTATAGAAAAATACGATAAATAAAATGGGCACCGGCCAAGAAGAAGAAAAATCCCATAGCGAAATAATGCTTTTTAGCCTATTCATTGATGTAAATACATTTGACCGGTCATGCTTATCGGTCTATAGGTTAATTTGCATCATTTTGTGGAATTAAATTGGCCCGTGTGTATATTGGTTATGTATCTTATTTATCACACACATACAGCATACAGATACATAGCCATTGAGCGGTAAATCTGTCAGACAGCGTGAGAGCTGCTGCTACAGCATCTCAAACAGCAGATGCATACAGTACATAGGCAATGGAAGGCAGGCTTCATCAGCGCACCACACACCACTTTGCAATGAGCTGGAGGCAGTATGCATTTTGAAAACATAGACTTAACTGTTGGAAACCTGAATGTTTTACTACATATTATGAGGCATGTCTTACCTTGCTTCAAAGTAGCCTAGCCAAAATCAGACCTTATCCGTGGAAGCAGTTATTTTGTTTAAATTTGCTTTCATTGTCCAGTAGCCAAAGCCACAATCCTAGTCATATTAACAACCCATGCTAGTTGTTGCATATTAGATCTCCCCTCTTTCTACGTTTCTAACGGATATTTTCATTTCCGTCACATAAAACCACTGGCTTTTGACAACAGTGTTTTCACGCTAATTGCATTATGGAACGAACATTCGCTCGTAGCTTACTGCCTTGTGCGCATTGCTGCGCTAATAATGTTAATAAATACGTTTATCAACATTTTGAGCTAAATGTTCTGATCTGTTGTATGAGCCTCATTGCTTTTTAACGTTTTTGGGATGTAGCCTAGGCCTACTGGTTGGATGAATTTGGGATCTATCGTCCCATAACTGTCCCAGAGTCAGTTTGGAATAGGCTATTTCTTTCTCGACAAGCTGACCAATAGAATAGGTAAACTTTTCTACTATGGGCGATAGTAGATTGACATAGGCTAGTGATTTTGCTGTTCGTTATTTGTCTTGTTGGCTGTGGAAAACTAAATGTGGGCATTGGAATTCGGTAGGAAGGACCACACATTGTTGCATCCTCGACTTGCATGTTCTGTTAAAATGAATTACCATAATCTAAATGTGATTTTTGCCATTCTTAGCACTATGGGTGGACGCCCTAATAAGGTTACGCACCCAATGCATATGGGTTCGGTACATTTCTCAAATGTCCAGTAAATTAAAATGGTGCCGGTCAACACTTTCCTAATGTAAACCCTGACGTGCGCGCACACACACACACACACACACACACACAGCTAGTGTTCAGACTACAAGGTGACTGTTAGAGGAGGGAAGTGTAGGGAGTCCCAGAGAACCTCACACTAGTCCAATAAGGAAAGGACAGGAAACTTGTTTCTGCTTGCCTCGTGGAGCTTTGGGACATGTTCCGCTAAAGTGAACTGGACATGAGAGAGAGAGAAGGCACGTGGCACCTTTAAACAAGAACATGGGCCAGACATTCACAACACACAACTCACCCACTCACTCTAACACACAACACTGTGCCCCCACTCACTTTATAACATGCAACATCTAGCACTACTAGATGAGGAACCATCCATCAGACTGAATACTGGTTGTTGCTGTGTTTCTAAAAATACCCCAGAGAAGACTCATGAGAGGGTCTGCTCTGCTCTGTCTGTGGCTTTCAATAACTTAAGTGTGGGTGAATGCACTGCCCAAATTAGGGCAACAGAAGGGTTTTGAATGGAGGCCGTGTAAGCGAAAATAAATTCATATTAAATGCTTTTGTGAGGCTGTATAAAAATCTGATGCCCTGCCATTGATCTGTTATACTCCAGTGAGACAGACTGTCTGGCCATCATGATTGTAGGATGGGGCATAGTGCCACTGCCATGGGAACTGATGTGTGGTCTTGTTTCACACTAGAACGTCTGACACCCCCTTCAAAGAAATAAAACATAGGCATACATGTGAAACTCACTTCCTTCCAGGCAGAGCCACAGGAAATGACCCACATATGCCCCTCATTATTCAGTGATGTGAGGGAGACCAATCAGCATAATGCTGTACCTTCTATGGAAGCTTGGCTTTTCTGCCCTAATGAAGTCTCCAGTGCTCCTTACCTGGAAGGTGGTAGCAGTGAACAATGCATGCTAATACTATACTACGCCGTCGCAGAAAGGTAAGGTTACTCTTAACATGATTCATGCTTTAGCCATGAATCATGCCGTTGACCAGAGAGGGCTACGGATGATGTACCTTCTATGAATGCACCTATATGCTACCCTTTTCTTCATAAACGACTTTGAAATCAAAACTAATTGAATGGATAACTAGAAAGGTAGATTTTAACATATTGATTTCAATAAGCCTTACTGTAGGCTAAGTTATTGATGTTCCCTCTACCATGTAGACTATAGCCTACTCTAGATGAGTATAGACAGAGTGGGTTTGGGCTTGTTTCCTTGCTCACTTTTTGGAGGTTAAGCAGGGTCAGAGTTCCTCCCCTCAGCGACGTGGCCTAGTGCTCTCAGCCCGTATCCCCATTTTCTCTTTTCTCATGAATGATGGAGAGCTCCCAGGCAGCTCTGTTTTGAGAGCTTGGCATTGTCAGACCACTTTCACCACTAAGTCAGATGGCAGAAGCCCCTCCCCTCCCACCCCTCATCTGCATCAGCCTTCAGCCAACCCTTCCTTGTCAGGATACCTTTTTTAATGGCTGTCTGAAATATGGCTTGTTTGATCAGCCCCCCAGACTTTGTTGCACTTGAGTAGGCCTTCATTATTCATCATCAGGTCTTGTAGTGGATCAGGACAGGATTACACCTTCTGGTCCACACACAAGCGCTTAAGCAGAGACAGAATAAGTTATTAATAAATTATTTATAATTTGCACAAATAACCTTGAGTCTTGGAGATGATGCACAGTATGGTTTGCTGTTTTTCCAGAGGCAGAATATCTGTCATGTAACTCCTGCAATGCAGAAGTTGCCTATAGGCTAGGCTATGCTTGAGTCCTCCTATCAGCAGAGGAATGTAACCACAATTACCCGCTCCATGACCAAGATACTTGACTCTACACAGTCGTGTCTTTTAATGTCACAATTAAGAATTGCAGCAGCCTATAACATTGTTAAGGAAAACAGACTGACTGCACTGTGAATGCACACACTCAGGGTAATGGGCCGACCTGACAACACTAAGGGAGTCTAACCTTAACACAAGTGTCTCACATTAAAACCCAATGTCTTTTTAATAGTGCCAACAGCTGGAGCTGACAGCCTTGCTGCATTTGCTGACTGAGAAAACAGTTTTAATACAGCCTAGGCCTGTCTGCCTGTCTCATTATGGGGGAAAGAGAGGGGGATGGAGAGGGGGAAAGGAAAAAGGGAGGTGGAGAGGGGGCAAGACTGAGAGATGGAAAGGGAATGAGTGCACTCTGGAGAACTGAATGTGAGTAAGACTTAATCAGAAACACCTGCACTTCAGGTATGGCTATTCCTCTAACCGAGAGTCAGTCAAACCTTGATAAACATCTGGGCTGTATTGATCATTCCTGAACATAACTAGATGGTCAAACAGCGGCTTGTGCAGTGTAAAGCCATCTTTGCGCATGTCGGCTTAATTTAAAACTTGTCGTAGAGGAATGACATTTTCAGGCTGGCACCAAGGATACCAACATGCCTGTCAATCTCACCTGGCTCAAAGTTGAGAGGTTGACTGCATCACTATTGGTCTTTGTGCAAGGTGTTGATGTGTTGAAGGTACCGAACTGTCTGTTCAAGCAGTTGGCACACAGTTTGGACGGCCACTCATCGGTACAAGACATGCACAGTCCCGAGGTCCAGAACAGAGGCTGGGAAACGCACAGTATTAAGTAGAGCCATGACTACATGACTCTGCCACCCCAGGTAAGCTAGTAATAAAACTAGATAAAAAAAAGAGAACTACACCATACGTCACAACGGGGACTGTGAAGAAACACAAAGACATTTGTATGTTTTTTTGTATTGTATTATGTAGTGATATGTGATACGTGGTTGTCTCGCCTGGCTGTCTTGAGATGGATTCACTGGCTGTGGGTTGCTCTGGATGCTAAATGACTATATTTGTAATGTAAATGTAGTGCTATGCACAATATGATGTATTTTATTTGTTGTGTTTTGATTCCTGTTTGGACCGCAGGAAGAGAAGCAACTGCCTCAGCGGCAGCTAATTGGGGATCCTAATAAATACTACTACGAATCACAGAAAACCTGTTTAGTGTTTGTCCCTAGTAGTACTCTCTTTCAGGGGCATAGAAAACCAAGTTGTATTGTCATTATATTCAAGTCGTCATCAACAGCTGCGTTACCTGATTTTGGATTCCTAGTGTTTAGCTAGTTACTTCTTCAGTGAAATACTTGGTTACTTTATTAGAAAATGTCAACCATTCTCTCTCTGTCTCTCTCGCTCTGTCTGCAGTGTGCACGGCTGAGTTCCAGGCGATGGCTGAACCTGCAGGAGTACCAGAGCAAGAAGCTGATGCAGGAGAGCGGGGTGACAGTCCAGCGCTTCTACGTGGCTGACAATGCCCCCGACGCCCTGCAGGCTGCCAAGAGACTCAGTGAGTGGCCATCACACTAACACTGCAGAGTACTGACACTGCCATTCACACTAGAACTATATGTACAATATACTCTTGGCCTGCATAAAGCCAAGGTTAAAGGAGTGGCATTTATTTTGTATATCAAACAAAACCTGTGTAGATTGTGGTGTTTCTGTACTGCAGTTTGTTTGAGAAGTGTCCTGACACTGTGACTCTGTTACAGCTCTCTTTACATAGCAATCCCCCGCCAGCCCTCTTCCAGACGTGCAAATTGCTGTGGTTCAACCTGTCTGAAGTGTTATCGAGTTTAATTGTGTTTGTGTGAGGTGTGTTTGGGAGCGGGGCCCACGGTGATCATGCAGGCTTGATTCTCATCACCCCACTCAACCATGTTAAATTTTTTCCCCCACTTTCTCTTTTCAGTTTCTCTTTCACTCTATCTCTCGGTCTGTTTTTTATCTCTCTCTCTCTCACACACACACACACACACACACACACACACACACACACGATTTATAATTCATTGTCCTTGACAGCCCATCTCTAGCACATTGTTGTTGGCCAGTGAGATGTTGGGCGCAAAGGGCCTGCCTGGGGTGTTCTCAGTGGCTTGGCGTTGATGCAGGCCAAGATAAACGGAGGAGGAGGTGTTATATCTCTCAGTGACAGCCCCAGTCATGCTCTCGAAGCGCTGAGAGAGGGGGCCAGCCGGTTGGACAGGGCCCAGATACTGAGCCCTCGGCAGACCTCCTACTCTAGCCAGACCCTTTGGCTGCTGTAATCTCTGGTTATCTCTACCAACACAATGGGCTGTCCTGCTGTCTTATAGTGGCTCTATAGCTCTCTCTCTCTCTCTGTGTGGGCCTGTGAGGCCTCAGTGGATTTGTGTCCAACTGCTCTTGGCTCAGTTTAAAAGTGAGTGAGTGGCTACTGATGCCTCATTAGTGCATATACACAGTTTGTGCACTATGTTGTGTGTGTTACACTCCCTGGCCAACTCGGGTCATGTGAGTGGACGTGTGTAAGAGAGAAGCTTTCTCTTTAATGTGCTTATTTTAGTTGGAATATGTACTGAGCTGCCCTGCTCCCTGTAGACAGAGAGCAAGTCTGTGTGAGTCTCTAGCTCCAGACTCAGAGCCCAGTATCAGGGTCCCTCTGGAGAGGACCAGGGGTTCAGCAGCACCATGGGGAGTGGAGGTGACCAAGCACTGTGAGCCCTGACGCACACGCATACTCTCACTCCCCAACACCCTCCCCTCTGTCGGGCTTACTTACCCATGAAGCAGTGGACCTGACGGCTCATTTGGAGCTGGGCTATCTGGAGGTCCACTCATGTACAACCGAGTAGAGAGACTCTCTTTAAAGTGGATGATGATTGATTGTGGCATTTACCATTTAGGATAAATAACTTAGGTGCTTTTCATCTTGGATTTGAATCAGCAACTGCTTTTAAAAGATTAAAGCAGCGGTTATGGATTTCTGATGTGTCATAACGATTGCCATATCCATGTTTTGGAGCGAGGGGACTGAACAGGGAGTAACACAGATGGGCAAACCATAACTAGCCTATTGCTCACGTAAAGTAGACACATTTATTGGCCCCCTCACTGGGACTGCTGAGTACTGGATGACTAAAGCACCTCTGTGTTCCAGAGGGTCACTGTGTGACTGACTGACACAATGACTCCTGCCCGCTCAGAGCAAATGACCCAGCAGCACCTGTCCCAAACACAGCCCTGGGGGGCTGTAGATTTTAAAAGCCCTCTGCACTGGTCAGTAATCTAACTGTCACAGAAAGGCAGCTCTAACGTGGCCCTCATCAGTCACATTGTGCATGCGCGCCAGGGTTTCTGTTAGCTGGTAATAGCTGGCTTTTGCCCCCAAAAAATAAATGAAAAGATGATAAATAAAATTGGCGCCGGCCAATTGTCCCCCCCAAAAATAATAATAATCCCATTGCGAAATAATGCATTTTAGCCTATTAATTGATTTGAAATACCAGTCGATGTAGTGTGAGAACTGCTGATACAGCTCAAACCGCTGTTTGTTGCTGCTGAAGTGTTTTAATAAGCCTAATCATTGCGCAATAATTCTAAAGGCAATCTCGTGAAGAAAAAAAACAATGGCCACGATTAAAAAGATACAATTTTATGAACATTTTTCTACGTACTATGAGGCATGTCTAACCTTGCTTGAAAGTATCCTAGCCAAAATCCAATCAAACGTGCAGGCAATTATTTTATAAAGACTTCAATATGGCATTGAAACCAGTAGGCTTTTTCTCTCGTTCTATTGGTTTTCAAATCAGCTTGCTTTCATTGTCCAGTAGCCAAAGGCACAATCCTAGTCATATTAGCATCCCATGCTAGTTGTTGCATATTTAGACCTCCCCTCTTTCTAAACCGCTCACAATAGTGTTTTCCCGCTAATTGCATTATGGAAGTTACATTCACACATAGCCTACTGCCTTGTGTGCATTGCTGTGCTTATAATGTGAAGAAATAATAGTTTATCAACATTTTATGCTAAACGTTCTGATCTGTTGCATTGCTTTTGAACGTTTTTGGGATGTAGCCTAGGCATACTGGTTGTATGAATTTGGGATCTGTCAATTTGGGATCTGGGGGGCTGTCATCCCATAACTGTCCCAGAGTCTGTTTGGAATAGGCTATTTCTTTCTCTCACAGAACGACAAGCTGACCAATAGAATAGGTAAACTTTTCTACTATGGGGGATAGTAGATTGACATAGGCTAGTGATTTTGCTGGTCGTTACTCGTCTTGTTGGCTGAGGAAAAATACATGTGGACAGTTATTCTAACATAGGCGGCGTGTGGGTTTCAAGTTTGGGGAAGCTAATTTTCACCATAAAAATGCACCTTTTGTAATAAAGCATAGTCTGCTATTCCTAATGTGATGATTTAGATTGGATAGTCATTTAGGCTAATAATATAACTCGATCAGTGTTCGCAAAAAAGACTTAGGCTATATCAGAGCCTACTTTTCTTCTCTTTCTTTGCACAGGAAAATGTTGGATTGCATGAAATGCCTTTTTATAAACACATTTCATGCAATTCTACTACACTTTATATGACTAGAGACGTTAGCAGACAATTTTTTTTTTATACGACATGGTAGCCTAATGTACTGACAAACAGATTCATACAAATTACATTGTCTAATCCATATATTAAGCCTATGAAAAGTGGAGACACAAATACAAAATGAATGTCCAAAAACAAACAAAAGTGCCACTAACCTAATGATAAAGAC